>NC_057398.1:53603783-53755005 GCF_019320065.1 Cervus canadensis | reverse complement strand
GTGGTCCCATTGCCATTTACTTTGTTGTTTTGGGTTCACGTTTATACAACCTTTCTGCATTTCCTGTCTAGAGAAGATCCTTTAGCATTTGTTGAAGAGCTGGTTTGGTGGTGCTGAATTCTCTCAGCGTTTGCTTATCTGTAAAGCTTTTGAGTTCTCCTTCATATCTGAATGAGATCCTTGCTGGATACAGTAATCTAGGTTGTAGGTTATTCTCTTTCATTACTTTCAGGACGTCCTGCCATTCCCTTCTGGCCTGGAGGGTTTCTATTGATATGATCAGCTGTTATCCTTATGGGAATCCCTTTGTGTGTTATTTGTTGTTTCTCCCTTGCTGCTTTTAATATTTGTTCTTTGTGTTTGATCTTTGTTAATTTGATTAATATGTGTCTTGGGGTGTTTCGTCTTGGGTTTATCCTGTTTGGGACTCTCTGGGTTTCTTGGACTTGGGTGGCTATTTCCTTCCCCATTTTAGGGAAGTTTTCAGCTATTATCTCCTCGAGTATTTTCTCATGGCCTTTCTTTTTGTCTTCTTCTTCTGGGACTCCTATAATTCGAATGTTGGGGTGTTTCACATTGTCCCAGAGGTCCCTGAGGTTGTCCTCATTTCTTTTGATCCATTTTTTCTGTTTTTCCTCTCTGCTTCATTTATGTCCACCACTTTTATCTTCTACCTCACTTATCTTATCTTCTGTCTCCGTTATTCTACGCTTAGTTCCCTCCAGAGTGTTTTTTATCTCATTCATTGCATTATTCATTTTTAATGGACTCTTTTTTATTTCTTCTAGGTCTTTATTAAACATTTCTTGCATCTTTTCAATCTTTGTCTCCAGGCTATTTATCTGTAACTCCATTTTGTTTTCAAGATTTTGGATCATTTTTATTATCATTATTCTAAATTCTTTTTCAGGTAGATTCCCTATCTCCTCCTCTTTTGTTTGACTTGGTGGGCATTTTTCATGTTCCTTTACCTGTTGGGTATTTCTTTGCCTTTTCATCTTGTTTAGATTGCTGTATCTGGAGTGGGCTTTCTGTATTCTGGAGGTCTGTGGTTCCTTTTTATTGTGGAGGATTAACCCAGTGGGTAGGGTTAGACGATTGGCTTGTCAAGATTTCCTGGTTAGGGGAGCTTGCGTCAGTGTTCTGGAGCGTGGAACTTGATTTCTTCTCTTTGGAGAGCAATGGGGTGCCCAGTAATGAGTTTTGAGATGGGTCTATGTGTTAGGTGTGTCCTTGGGCAGCCTGTATGTTGACGTTCAGGGCTATGTTCCTGCGTTGCTGGAGAATTTGCATGGTATGTCTTGCTCTAAAATGTATTGGCCCTTGGGTGGTGGTTGGTTTCAGTGTAGGTATGGAGGTTTTTGGACAGTCACTTATTACTTAAAGTTCCATGTAGTCAGGAGTTTTCTGGTGTTCTCAGGTTTTGGGCTTAAGTCTCCTGCCTCTGGATTTCAGTTTTATTCTTCCTGTAGTCTCAGGACTTCTCCAACTATACAGCACTGATAATAAAACTTCTAGGTTAATGGCGAAAAGATTCTCCCCTGTTAGGGACACCCAGAGAGGTTCACAGAGTTACATGAAGAAGAGGAGAGGGAGGAGGGAGATAGAGATGAGCAGGAGGAGAAAAAAGGGGGACTCAAGAGGAGAGAGACAGATCTACGCAGCTGTCTGTTCCCAGAGTGTTCTCCATAGCCCAGTCACCTACAAAGATTCACAGAATTGGATTGGGAAGAGAAGGGGAAAGGAGGAAATAGAGGTGTTCTGAGGTAGAAAACAGAGAGTCAAGATTGGGAGAGAATAATCAACACACTCCTGAATAAAAATGGGAACTGAATTTCAGTTTAAAAATAGGGCTTCTCTTTTTTTTTTGGTAAGGTTATAGTGTATTGAAAATGAAAATTAAGGAGTAGTAGAGAAGTACTAGAGGACTTAAAAAGAAATAAGAGAAAAAGAAAAATAGAAAATAGAAGAGAAAAAGGAAAGAAAAAAAAAGAAAAAAAAAAAGAAGAAAGAAAAAAAAATTTTTTTCCCTAATTAAAAAAATCATAAAAATCTATGAAAATGAAAGTTAAGGAGTAATGGGGGAGTAATAGGGAATTTTAAAGGAAAATAAAAGGGAAAAAATAAAAAATAAAAAAAAAAATTTTTTTTTCTTACTTTAAAAAAAAAAAGTAAAAATATATCTAGGAATTTCTCTGGAGCTGTTGCGGTCAGTGTGGGTTCAGCTCAGTTTCAGATAGCTCCTCGTTCCAGCTTACACTTCTCGATGTCTACAGGCCTCTTCCGGTGCAGTCGGTGTTTTCTACAGGGATTTTAATCTGTTGCACCGGTCCCTTCTGAAGCAGTTCCCTTTGTTTATTTGGCTTCTGTTTGCCGGTCTCTTCAGAGCCTCATTTCCGCCCTGACACAGGCAGGCGGAGGTGGACTCTTATTCAGGTAGCTAGTTCCGTTGCTCTGCGGGGAGGGGCTGGCGCTGTGGGGAGGGGCTGGTGCTGCTTTCTCCGTCTGCGCTGCTCAGGCTCCCGGTCGCTCCATATGGAGCGCGCCCGGTGCTGCGCGCAGTTCCAGCCCTCCGGTGTTCCACACAAGCGAGGAGCAAAAAGCTGCGCCTGCTGTCTGTGCCTTCCCCGTCAGAGTGGTCCAGGCAGCCAGGGGCTTGATGGGTGCACTCTCCCCAGGTGTGGCGCACCCACTCCCTTCCGCAGACCCAGTCTCAGTTTCCGCTGGTGCCAGTCGGGTGCGTGCACCTTCTGCCCTCCGCGTCCCCAGCCCCAGTCCCCACCCGAGCCGGTCGGGTGCCTGCGCCCTGTGTCTCGCCGCGACCTTCCCATCCCCCCTGCCTCCTGCCTCAGGCGGGGCTGGGCCGGTCCGCAGCCTGCGAGCTCTTCTCTGGACTTTCTCGGTCCCTTTGTTCTGTGAACGGCCAGCAGTGTGTTCGGGCCGGTTAATTTTCTCTCTCTCTCTTTTGCTCTCCCACAGTTCAAGTTGGCAACTCACAGAAGCTCCCTCCAATTGTCCTCAGGGCACTCAGGCCCGGACCCTACCCCAAGCAATGCCGCCTAAGCCTCCCTTCCCGGGACGGATCTCTGTCCTTAGCTCTTTTGTCTCACTTTTTATCTTTTATATTTTGTCCTACCTCCTTTCGAAGACAATGGGCTGCATTTCTGGGCGCCTGATGACCTCAGCTAGCGATCAGAAGTTGTTTTGTGAAGTTTGCTCTGCGTTCAGTTATTCTTTTGATGAATTTGTAGGAGAGAAAGTGGTCTCCCTGTCCTACTCCTCCGCCATCTTCGAACTTTCTTATAAGAAAAGTTCTAGATGTATTCTATAAGTCTTTGCCACATCTCATTAATTCTAACATACACTTTTTCTTTGATCATTTTAACATCTCTGAGATAGAAATTTGTCTCATAATTATCAACAGCATCTTACCATCACTGTGGCCAGGAAGCAGAGGTGATATGGCTGTCACAGCACAAACTTGACCATACATGTTGATATTTTTACTATTTTCCTTATTTTACTTGAGATGCCAGCACTACTGGCAATTGCCATTGAAATGTCTTCAAAAATTTCCCCTATAATTTGGCACTGAAATAAAGTATTATGGATACAGAATATGTGGAAATATATCAGCAGGGCACACATTTACATCAATGATATACATTTTAATATTAGACAAAGAACTGCAGTTCTATATTTTCTTGCAAAGCAGCTACTGAATACATTACTGGATCTAAGAAGAGAATGTATCTCCAAGTAGATTAAACTGTGTTACATTTTGTTCCTGAGATGCATGAAAAAGGATTGCCCATCAACACTAAACAAAGAACCAAATAAAGGGGAAATTGCCAAATCCCTTGGAACAGAGAGAAGAAATTTCAAAGCAAAGAGAGCTGGTATGTCTCATACATGCATAATGCAGGACAATTTTCAAAACATCAAATAGCAATTTGACCGAGACTTCCTGCTGATTTTGAACAGAAGCTGCTTAAATTCTAGTTATATATAATCCAATTGAAAAAAAAAAAAAACTATGAGTTTGATCAAATAAGAAATACTGCTGAAATATCAGCATTCTTTGTCATGCCTTTGAATTATACCAAAAATGCTAAAGGTGGTTTAGCATTTAGCAAAAAGAAAAAGATATGTGCACAGGATATAAAAGTAGTAACTATTGTTTTATCATACTCTGTATAGCTTTTGCTAGCCAGAATTTGCCATGATATTTAGTTATAAACCACAGAATGATATCTGATAATGAGATGTTCCTCCAAGATCTATTAGGCATACACAGGAAAATGGGCAAACAATGGTTGAGCTGATGGAGAACTGGCTAAATGTCATCTGGAAAAGATGTGCAGGTGAGTCTTAAAAGATAAGTAGGGGTTTTCCAGGAGGATGAAGAAGGGACTTCACTACAAGCCAGGGGGAGAGAATAAGAAAGATACAAAAGAAAATGAACTCATTTGGAGAAAGAAAATTCAGTTTGGAATGAAGCTTCTACATGGTAAGGGACATGTCTGTTTGGTCATACCCTTCAAGTTACATCGGGGTGATCCATTACATATTATATGTAGATTCTGGCAGTGGAGCCTTTCAAGGATGCCACAGCCTTAATCGCACTATTTGAGATGCTGGCTACTTCCAATTCTATTCCTCTATTTCCCCCTGTGCCTATCATAGAGCCTGTTGGACATTCAAGAAATATTCTAGAGTTGAAAACAAAATCATATAATTTTTGTAGCTTCACCATTCCCCTCAAGAAAGCCGAGAACATAGAAGGCCTCAATACATGTATTGAGTGGTGGCCTTATTTGCCCCAAATTTTCATGAGCTTAGTTGGCAAGGTTCATTGCCAAACACTGGATGCACTATATTTATTTCTTCTTCAGGCTGCTTGCTTTCCCACTATACGCATATGCTCTCTCAGGCCCCTCCACAGTACCTTGCCCTTCGTGGGCTCAATTTCTGCTTGTCCCCTTCCCTGCCATTTCATGTGCATTTCTTCACCCATATAATGGTGAGTAGTTAAAGCATTATGGTCAACTGTAAGGTAACATTTCCTCTGAATAGTGGCACTTTGGTTATCAGCTCACTCGATTTCTAGGCGTTAAAAAAATCCTACAACTCATCTGTGTAAAATCATCATTGGTGAGATCATATTTAAATCTTCTTTAGGTCCTCTTAGTTTAAGCAAAAGCCAAGGACATTATACCTTCTCCCCATTACCACCAAATAAATGAAAATAAAACAAAACAGAGCTCGGTCTTGGGCTCAGAGGTTAAATTGAAGCTCTTACATTAACAGGAAAGAAATGTTTGAGATGTGCATTATAAATATCTATGATAATTATTTTTTCTGACCTGGGAAGTTTCAGTCTATCCAATTCAAGATGAAAGATCTACCCAAGACTGGATGTAGAGGAGGGATGGTATAGAGAGATACAGACAGGCGATACAGACAGACAGGTGGATATACAGATAAGACATTGGCCATAAAACATAAAATTGCTTTAGCTTTAAGTAAAGGTCTTGTTCATTTAACAACAAATATAGGCAAAAAATCTTCCATCTCTTCTAGATTTACATTATTATTGAGACTATGGATAACGCCTTTGCTTCAAAGAAAATGTTCTGTTTCACAGAACCAGGATTGATTACCAGCTTGTGCTGGCCAAGGAGAGACACTGAATACAGTAACCCCAATTTACCATATCACTAATTTGGCAACAGAAGATTATTCTTAATGGACTGAAAGAAAGCTACCATTTTTCTTCTGCATCTTTAAAGCCAATGTTTTTTGCTTCTTGAAAGAGAAGCAGTGTCACAAATTTCATTACTGTAATACAAACTCTAAGAGCTGGCAGGGATGTTAAAAGGCACCTAGTCCAATCTTCTCATTTTATGGATGAGAAAAAAAATATATTGTCTTGTTCCAGATTTTACAACACCCTGGTGACAAAGCCAGGACAGAACCCAAGTTCTGACTTTTTGCAACTAATCTGCTGAAGACATCTTATGGACCAAGTGCTATCTATCAGAGACATCTCAGTTACCCATGCAGCCACAGACTGGGCTGCAGTCAAATTCAAGATTGCTTAAAAGGTCTCTTCCTACAGGTGGATGGACTTAGGAACTACAAGTAAAAAAAAAAATATTGAGATAAGTTATTTGGAGAAATTTGTAATTGAATCTGAGACATAAAAAATGTCTTATCACTGCACAAGGGCTGCTAGTCAAAGTAGTTCTGAGAAAAAGACAGATGACCAATACCTGCAAGCATCTCTGCATTTTCCAGATGAGGAAACTGAGGCATGGGGGAAACCAACAAAATCACATAGCCAAAGAAGAAGTAGGTCCCAAGCAAAGACTTCTCTTTCCTGGGCTGCATTCTGCAACCCAAAGCTGGAGTGATTCTGAGGCACTCATGATTCAATGAGAATGCCAGCTCAATCAATAAATAATACAGAGAGTTGAGAGATTGAGGTATCTCGGCAGTTCTACCAAGATCTATTAAGAGTAATTTTAGCTCCCTTTTGAATTACAGTCCTTTTTCTCTGAGTTCTGCCAGAGGTTTTTATTTTATTTGTTCTTGCATTTTGGACAGCCTCCTTTGTTGGCTGTGGGATGGTTTTCATTATCTCATTTCATTTGGTTCTTTCAGTCTGCTTCTGTGATTGGTGTGGGCTGGAAATGGACTCCAAACATGCCTGAATGGGAGGAAGGAGGACTCTCTCAACAGCTCAGCCTGTCCTCCCCTTGGACAAGAGTCTTGCATCTCCAACTGGGAGCATCCCCATGAACCCAGGACACCCAACTTCCATTCTTGCTCCAGTCACACTCATTCTGTTATTTGTTGCAGGCCGTGAGATACTTCCAAACTCAGCAGACACTCTTCAGACTTACTTTGAGAAGAGAAGTGCCTGCTGTTTATAGGATTCCTTTAAAATCCACACAATCAATCAGCCAGTCAAACAACAACTCTTAGTTGGACAGATACTAGGCATCTGGCACTTGGAGAAGTCAAATAACGAGCCCAGTGGAAACTGTGGTTCGGAGGGTCTGGAAGTATTCCTCACTGACTTCTACAGCCTTGTTCCTGCATGGATGGATAGGATTCCTTCTCAGACAAGGCAGATACATTGACCAAGGTCATGCAACTGCTCTGTGTCAGAAGCTGACTAGCGATACTATGGATAAAATAGATAACTAATGAGAACAAATCCTATCGCTTCTCCAGTGGATCTTCTTGACCCAGGCATCAAACCGGAGTCTCCTGCATTGCAGGTGAATTCTTTATCAGTTGAGCTACCAGGGAAGCCCTATAGAACTGGGAACTTTACTTAATGCACTGCGGTGACCTGAATGGGAATGAAGTCCAAAAGGGAGGGGATAGATGTATATGTGTGGCTGATTCATTTTGCTGTCCAGTAGAAACTAACACAACATTGCAAAGTAACTATACTCCAATAAAGATTGATTTTAAACAAGGAAGTTGAAATCAAAGCAAAGTATGTCTACTACACCACAGTACTTTTTTACACACACAATTTTCTAAGACATTGCAATGCTAATCTCCAAAATGACACGCCGTGATTTGCACGGTCCTTTGTGAAATAGCACCTAACTATACCACTTTCCCAAGAATTCAATATGGACTTCACTTTGCAGGAGAAAGTAGTCACGATTCCAGTGATGAGAAAGTCACGCTTTAGAAGTCTTAAAAAACTGACAGCCTCCTGCTAAGCATGCCTCAGCCACACTTCGTCTCGCTGAGTTAAAGCTGGGTAACGTACCTGTTCCTGGCAGTGACTCAACAGTGCTTACATTTCTTTCCTCACCACAGCATGATGGAAACTGTGCTGCTCTATTTCTTTCCAAGGACATATCCTTTTACAAGAAGAGCTCTGGAAATAGTCTGGCCATTCTACTGGTGGAGGCTTGTAAGGCTGAGAGGCTGCTGGATTCTGAACTGTGGTTCTGGTAGAAGTGAAATAGTAAGTAAGTGTTAGTTGCTCAGTCATATCTGATTTTTTACAATCCCATGGACTGTAGTCCGCCAGGCTCCTCTGTCCATGGAATTCTCCAGGCAAGAGTACTGGCGTGGGTAGCCATTCTCTTCTCCAGGGGATCTTCCTGACCCAGGGATTGAACCCAGGTCTCTCACATTGCAGGCAGAGTCTTTACCATCTGAACCACCAGGGAAGCCCAGAAGTGGAATAACCTACCCCTAAGCCAAAGCCTTGGGAAAGGCTGAGGCAGAGGACTGGTGTGGACTGACTTGAAACTCTTGTTTACTTGGAGTGTTAGTGAGGTTTCTGAAAGGACTAAAACAGTGCCCTGGGTGCTGTGACCCTACCCATCTACCACATTTTAACTAATAAAGGAAACAGAGATTTCCTCAGATTTTCAGAGCCTCACTAAGACCAGGTTCTGATTTACTTCTTAATAAGTAGGAATTCAAGTCAAGTCAGGAACTTATGTTATTGGGCTAGGGCTTTTTCAAGCTCCATGTTGTTCAGTAAGCTGCTCACCCTTCTGAACCTATACACCTTATTGTAGACTCAAGACTTATGACCTTAAGGACAGTGATAGAAGATATCAAACAATTAAATGCCATAATGAATGGTTCCAGCAATACATGCTTAAATAATGTGGGGAAAAAAGGAACTGTGTGGAACAATTTGAGTGGGGTTTTTTTGTTTATTGGGGACTTTTGAGTGAGGCTTTATTGAGAACCCAGTATGAACCTGGTACATAGGGAGGAGAGGAGAGTGGAGATTTTGGGCCTCAGGAATGAGCATGTGAAGAGGGTGTGGGCTGGTCTGGACCTTAGCTGTGCAGGGTCATTTTCTGCCCCTGTCCCAGTGCCAACAGAGGCCAAGATACCTGCCCAGAGGATGGCTTTCACTGTCTGGAGTTGACTTCCTGCAAAAGACACTTAAGGCAATTGTATTTTCATTCTATCAAAAATAAAAGCTTCTTGAAGAAGCTAACAAGGCCAGTTCAGATCAGTTGAAAGAATTGCGTTACATGACAAATGAAGGGAAGCACCATTTTCACATAAAGATGTATTGCAACCAGCTGTCTCCCCTGGGCATTAATCTTGTAATTCTATCAAAAAACCAATAGTAATTAACTTTACTCAGCATTATTCTTGCATAAACCAATATTTTCTATAGCTCATAATTTAGTGATTCTCTAGGGTTTTTTTAAATTTATTTTACTCTTTTAAGTTGAATTATTGCATCACAAAGGAGAGATAGATTAACATATGTGAGGACTTTTGAGGGAGACATACTTGGTATGAACTGTAACTCTGCTAACTACCAGTTATGAGACTTTGAGTAAAAAGAATATCATTCTCTGATGCTTGATTTTCTGGACAATTACATGCAGTATAATACTTGCCTGATAGGAATGATGGGACATTAAGTAAGATAATGTAAAAAACACATGACATGCAGTAGTCATTCAATAAATTAGAAGGAATGCCACTCTTATCTAATTCTATAAGCATTTCCTCTATTTATGAGAGTTGGGAAAGGGGCGTCATAAAAATCTTTCATTATTTTTGTTAGACACCAACACATACCAAAAGTCAGTATGATCAGATCAATATGGTATTGGTAAAAGAACAGATTTGTAAATAGAATAAATAATTTGGAAGTGGAAAATACAATACACACACACACACACACACATACACATACATATATATCAGTTCAGTTCAGTTGCTCAGTCATATCGTCCAACTCTTTGTGATCCCATGGACTGCAGCACACCAGGCCTCCCTGTCCATCACCAACTCCCAGAGTTTACTCAAACTCATGTCCATTGAGTCGGTGATGCCATCCAACTGTCATCCTCTGTCATCCCCTTTCCTCCCGCCTTCAATCTTTCCCAGCATCAGGGTCTTTTCCAATGAGTCAGTTCTTTGCATCAGGTGGCCAAGGTATTGGAGTTTCAGCTTCAACGTCAGTCCTTCCAGTGAATACTCAGGACTGATCTCCTTTAGGATGGACTATGCTGCTGCTGCTGCTGCTAAGTCGCTTCAGTCGTGTCCGACTCTGTGCGACCCCATGGATGGCAGCCCACCAGGCTCCGCCATCCCTGGGATTCTCCAGGCAAGAACACCGGAGTGGGTTGCCATTTCCTTCTCCAATGCATGAAAGTGAAAAGTGAAAGTGAAGTCGCTCAGTCGTGTCCGACTCTTCGCTGCCCCATGGACTACAGCCTACCAGGCTCCTCCGTCCATGGGATTTTCCAGGCAAGAGTACTGGAGTGGGGTGCCATTGCCTTCTCCGAGGATGGACTATGCATGATGTTAAATATTCATTTAAATTCAGTAGAAAAAGGATATGTTTTCTTTTTAAATATCTACACATTTTGGTCTTCATCTAGAAGAAAAAGAGGGAACTCCATTATATCACCAGTAATACTAAAAAATCAATCACAAATGGATTAAATATTTAAATGTGAAAAAAATTAAATCTTTGTAAGAAATATTTTGGAATATACTGGTACAATGTAACCTAGCTAAGTCTTTTACTCTAAAAGCTATAAAGTAATGATGGAAATTGTTAGCTATATAAAAATTAACAACAATCATATGGAAAAGGATGCACTACAGAAAGTCAACAGATAGAGCATAGATTTGGGTAAAAAGAATTTGTAACACAGGAAGGTATTAGTATACACACCAAACAAAAATGATTAAAAATTTAAAGAGTAGGTAAAATACATAAAATATATAAGTACAAAAGCCAGTAGAAGTGTCAATTTTGTAAGCGAAAAGATGATCAAATGCACTCCTAGTCAGAAAAATGCAAATCAAAAGGAATAATGAGATATTACCTAATGTTTATCAGAACAGCAAAACTGTTTTAAAACTGTAAGCACTGTAACAGATTTTTCCACTAGAATGAAAGCTCCACAGGCAAGTGATATTTTTGTCAGTTTTATTCACAGCCATAGCCTGAGTCTAAAATAGATGCTGAGAAAAATAGCAGATGCTTATTCAACATTTATGAAATGAGCAACAAGCAGCTAACAATTCTACCCTACTTACTATGTACCAGGCACTAATTGCTCTGCAGGTATTAACTCATTTCATCTTCACAACACTCTTAATGATGTAAGTGCTATTTCCCCATTTTACAGATGTGAAATCCGAGGTACAGAGTGACACAGCTAACAAGTAGCAGAACTAGGAACACAACACAGACAGTCTGGCACCAGATTTTCTGTGCCTGAACACAAGGGTGTGTTATTACCTCTCCCCACGTCCACTGTGCTGGTTGGGCTGTGGGGAAAGAGCATAGTCTTTACTTTTCTAAGGGCTGTGGAAATTTAACCTTTATTATTTCAACCAGCTCTCAAGATAACCCTAAAAGGCACACATTTCCCATATTTCTTGTCAGTTGTAGAAACAAAATCCAAAAGGGAGGGGATATATGTATATGTATGGCTGATTCACCTTGAACTACAGTAGAACTAATACAATATTGTAAAGCAGCTATACTCCAATAAGGATTAATTTTAAAAAATAAATGAAATAAAATTACAGTGTACTAAGTTTAAAAAAAAAAAAAAGAGAGAGCATAGCCTTTTTATGAAGCAATTTGGCAAGATTTCCACCCCTAAAAGCAAAAATACCGAAAAGAAAGGATATGTGCGAGGATGTTTATCATTCCATTGTTCAGTGAGTAAAATGGAAACAAAGGCAATGGCTGAATGATTTATGGTTAATACATAGCACAGAACCATGTGAAGCTATGAAAAGAGAAAAATTGGAATTATGGCAGTTGATTTGGATCAGTGTTAATAATGAAGTTTTGTAAAAAAAAAAAAAAAGCAAACAAGATGCAGAAATACAAAAATAATATGATTCCCATTTTGTTTAAAAAATAAAGACAAAATCCCTATCTGTGCCTCTGTGTGTGTGTGTGTGTGTGTGTATGTGTCTTTATGTGATTACATTACTAGAGAAATACTTCTGGGTTGTTACCATGGGTGGCCAGGGGCTTAGAGCTGGGTACTGACATGAGTAGAATAAGGAAAGTAGAAACTAAGCTAAAATGGGAAAAATAAGATTGTATTTTTTAAAATGTATTTGATCACATTTATGCACTTGTATAAAATAATGTTAAACAAAAATAATTGAAAGTGTCTATTCATATTTGTTTTTCCCTTTTTTAAGTGGATTCATTTTCTCATTTTGAGTTGTAAGAATTGTTTATATATTCAGGATACAAGTCCTTTATTAAATGCATTTCATAAAAACATTGTCTCCCAGTTTGTGGTTCATCTTTTAATTTTATTAACACTATCTTTTGAAAAGTGAAAGATCTAAATTTTGATGTAATCCAAATTATCACTTTTTCTCTTTTATGTTTAAGTGCCTTTTATGAGTTGTCTAAGAAATATTTGCCTACCCCCACAGTCACAAAGTTCTCCTATGCTTTCTTGTAAAAGTGTTCTTTTTGTGTTTATTCATTTCTAGTTAATATTTGTATATGGCTTGCTATAGGGGCTAACATTTGCTTAAAAATCTTTAGTCATCAGGGGAATGGAAACTAACATCACACTGAAATATCTCTGTAAATTAACAGAATGGCTAAAATTAAAAAACTGGCAATGTAAGTGTTAGTAAGCATAGTCAGCAACTGGAACTCTCATACATTATTGAAGGGAAGTAAATGTTATAACCACTTTAGAAATTTTGACTATTTCTTATAACTTTACCCTGTGATCTACTTATCCTGTGTCCCAACAGTTCCACGTCTAATTATTTACATGAAGAGATACACACAAAAACTTATAAATAAATCTTCATGCAGTTTTATTCACAGCAGTTCCAAACTGGAATTAACAAACATTTTCATCAACAAGGAAGTGAATTAAAAAAAAAAACTTGTACATGCATACTACTACTCATTTTTTTTTTTTTAAAGCTGCTGATTCAGGCAGTAATATGGATGAATCTCAACATCATGCTGAATGAAGAAGTCAGATATAAAAATGTACATATGTTTAAATGGCAACAGCTAGAAACTTCTAGTTACAAGATAAATACTGGAGATGTAATGTACAACATGATGACCACAAATATAACTGCAGAGGAAAGTTGTAAAGAGAGTAGCTCCTAAGAGTTCTCATCATAAAGAAAAACATTTTTTTCCTTTTTTTGGATTTGTGTAAGATAATGGATGTTAACTAAACTTACTGTAATAGTCATTTTACAATATAGGTAATCAAGTGATTATACTGTATGCAGTGCTATATGCCAGTTATATCTCAGTCAGATTGGAAAAATTATATAAAAGAATAAAAGCATACATATTTAATGTTTCATTTATATGAAATCAGGCCAGTGGAGTTACGTAAGGGAGGGCTGGGGAGACCATGACTGCAGGTCCACAAATGTGAACTTTTCGGAGTGATGTAGAAATGTCCTTTATCTTGACTGGGACAATGAAACACACAGGTATATATTTGTCACACTGATTGAACTGTACTCTTCAGATGTGTCTATTTTATTATGTGTAAATCATATTGGCTTCCCATGTAGCTCAGATGGTAAAGAATCTGCCTGCAATGCTGGAGATCCAGGTTCCATCCCTGGGCTGGGAAAATGCCCTGGAGAAGGAAATGGCAACTCACTCCAGTATTCTTGCCTGGAAACTTCCATGGACAGAGGCGCCTAGTGGACTACAGTCCATGGAGTCAAAGAGTTGGACATGACTGAGTGACTAACACACAGAAATCATATTGGAAAAGGTCAGCTTTCATTGCAATCCCAAAGAAAGGCAATACCAAAGAATGTTTAAACTACCACACAATTGCACTTATCTCACATGCTAGCAAAGTAATGCTCAATATTCTCCAAGCTAGGCTTCAACAGTACATGAACTGAGAACTTCCGGATGTTCAAGCTGGATTTAGAAAAGGCAGAGGAACCAGAAATCAAATTGTCAACATAGGTTGGATCATAGAAAAAGCAAGAGAATTCCAGAAAAACATCTACTTCTGCTTCTTTGACTATGCTAAAGCCTTTGACTGTGTGGATCACAACAAACTGTGGAAAATTCTTCAAGATATGGGAATACCAGACCACCGTAACTGCCTCCTGAGAAACCTGTATGCACACAAGAGGTAACCAACCATTAGAGCCAGACATGGAACAATGGACTGGGTCCAAATTGGGAAAGGAGTATGTCAAGGCTGTATATTGTCACTCCGTTTATTTCACTTATATGCAGAGTACATCATACAAAATGCCAGACTGGATGATGCACAAGCTGGAATCAAGACTGCTGGGAGAAATATCAATAATCTAAGATTTGCAGATGACACTACCCTTATGGCAGAAAGTGAAGAGGAATTAAAGAGTCTCTTGATGAAGGTGAAAGAGGAGAGTGAAAAAGCTGGCTTAAATCTCAACATTCAGAAAACTAAGATCATGGCAACTGGTCCCATCATTTCCTGGCAGATAGGTGGAGAAACAATGGAAGCAGTGACAGATATTATTTTCTTGGGCTCCAAAATCAATGCAGATTGTGACTGCAGCCATGAAATTAAAAGATGCTTGCTCCTTGGAACAAAAGCTATGACAAATCTAGACACGTTATTAAAAAGCAGAGACATTACTTTGCCAACAAAGGTCCATATAGTCAAGTTATGGTTTTTTCCATAGTCATGTATGGATGTGAAAGTTGGACCATGAAGAAGGCTGAGCACCAAAGAACTAGTTCTTTTGAACTGTGGTGTTAGAGAAGACTCTTGAGAGTTCCTTGGACTGCAAGGAGATCCAACCAGTTCATCCTAAAGGAAATCAATCCTGAATATTCATTGGAAGGACTCAATGGAGCTGAAGCTCCAATACTTTGGCCATCTAACACGAAAAGCTGACTCATTAGAAAAGACCCTGCTGCTGGGAAAGATTGAAGGCAGGAGGAGAAGGGGATGACAGAGGATGATATGTTTGAATAGGATCACCCACTCAAAGGACATGAGTTTGATCAAGCTCTGGGAGATGGTGAAGGACAGGGAAGCCTGGCATGCTGAAGTCTATAGGATCGCAAAGAATTGGACACAACAGAGCAAATGAACAACAACCACACATACTTCAAAAGTAAAAAGTAGGAAAATAAATGAATTTAAAAAATAAACTATGCAAATAAAATCCCCAATGGGATCTTTTTGGGTTCACAAAGACTATTGTGATTCACACTGATTTTCAGACTTCTCTGATTCTTGCCAAGCTCTCATGACTATTAAGGATGAATTCCTGTCCAAATGTATTCAAAACATCTCATCCAATTTTTTAAAAGGGGAATCCTCTTCTCCTCCAAAAATTCAGGTCCATTTATTTTCTGGGCATTTTCCATAAACTATAAATGTCCATCTTGAGAAGTTATAAGGGTGAGTTTCTTGAGCTAATATCCATTCTGAGTAGTAGGAGTATTTTTGGCCAACAGGAACAACTATTGACCATTGCTTTATAATCCCTAACATGTTTTAATGAAATAGGTAGTACTCTATCAAGGATTTGTGAAACTGTCCCAGCCTCTGACTCTTTAGACTCCCTCTTGTTACCAAATAGCCCTAGAAAACTCAGTGTAGACCCTGCTCTGTGCCTCTGTGGATGCAGAGTCAGGTCAGATAATGATCAGAGAGCAATGGCTGCCCATTCAAATCACTTGTACAGCTTTTCAAAAATACTTCTTCTCAGGCCCCGCCTCAGGCTACTATATCAAAATATTTAAAGTGAGGGTTGGATAATGATAGTCATAAGCAGCCCCCCATGAGCAGTCAGAATTGGAAATCACCATTTGAAAGGGAGAGGAAAAAGGTATGTCATTTGCCACTTTTTTGAAGACACATACCTGGTGGCATAAAACCATTTTTAAAAGAGCATAAAGCATGTACTCCACACTGAGAAAGGAAAGATTAGTATTTTAAAAATTAAGTTAAAGAAGTAAAAGTATAACCTCAGAATTTTCTCTTCTAATTTGATTGCACAGCCAGGCAGATACTGATGTTCGATTCTCAGGCCAGCAGTGATGCATGAGACAAGTGCTCGGGGCTGGTGCACTGGGAAGACCTAGAGGGATGGGGTGGAGAGGGAGGCGGGAGGGGGGATCGGGATGGGGAATACATGTAAATCCATGGCTGATTCATGTCAATGTATGGGGAAAACACTACAATATTGTAAAGTAATTAGCCTCCAACTAATAAGAAAAAATAAATAAATAAAGAGGTGAAGAGGTGCGAGGCCATAAAAAAACAAAAACAAAACACAGTCTTGGAGTGGGTGACTGAGTCTGACACATCCAGACATCATAAGAGGGCCACTAAATTTCCCTGATTTGCAATTTATTTATCTTTTCTGCCAGGTCTCCAGCTCTCTGGTAGGGCTGAGCCAGCTAGTGTATCATTTGTTTGTATCTGCTTTATTTTTCTACCTTTTAGTCATCTCATTCATTCGCCTGGAATGTCTGCTCTGGTGAAAAAAAAAAACACAACACCATATGTCCATTCGAAGCAACATGAATGGATGTGGAGATTATCATACTAAGTGAAGTTATTTAGACAGACAAAGTGGCTGCGCGGAGCTGGGGTGGTGTCTGTGTGATGCTGGAGCAGTGTGAGGAGACACACCATGTCCAAGGTCAGAGAAACCCCAGTAAGACGGTAGGCGCTGGAGCGGCAGCCTCACGGCCCTGGAGTGGCTGTGAGGAGAGACCCCACACCCAAGGGCAAAGGAGAAGCGCTAGCTAGAAGGTAGGAGGGGTGAATTCACGTTTAGAATCAAACCCCATTCCCACCAGAGATGCTCTGAGGGCTCAAGCAAACCTTGTGTGCACCAGGACCCAGAGATGCCACAGAGACTGAGACAGAATTGTATTTGAGCATCTCCTCTGAAGGTACAGGTCACCAGTGGGCTGCCACAGGGATAGGGGCTCTGGCTGCAGCAGACCTGGGGATGGTATAAGCCCTCTTGGAGGAGGTCGCCATTAACCCCACCATAGAGCTGCCAGAACTTACACAGGGCTGGGAGATAGACTCTTGGAGGGCACAAACAGAAACTTGTGAGCACCAGGACCCAGGAGAAAGGAGCAGTGACCCCACAAGAGAATGACCCAGACTAGGTCAGGAGTGTCCAGGAGTCTCCAGTGGAGGTGTGGGCCCATGGTGGCCTGCTGCAGGGTTGCGGGCAATGAGTGTAGCAGTACAAGAAGGAGGTCACCATTATCTTCATTACTTCCACCATAGTTTGGCCCCAGGTAAATAGCAGGGAGGGAACACAGCTACACCCATCAAGAGAAAATTGGATTAAAGATTTACTGAGCATGGTCTGGCCCATTACAATAAGACCTAGTTTCCCCCTCAGTCAGTTTCTCCCATCAGGAAGCTTCCATAAGCCTCTTATCTGTCTCCATCAGAGGGCAGACAGACTGAAAACCACAATCACAGAAAACTAACCAATCTGATCACATAGACCACAGCCTTGTCTAACTCCATGAAACTATGAGCCATGCTGTGTAGGGCCACCCAAGACGGACAGGTCATGGTGGAGAGTTCTAATAAAATGTGGTCCACTGGAGAAGGGAATGGCAAACCACTTCAGTATTCTTGCCTTGAGAACCCCATGAACAGTATGAAAAGGCAAAAAGATAGGACACTGAAAGATGAACTCCCCAGGTCAGTAAGTGCCCAATATGCTACTGGAGATCGGTGGAGAAATAACTCCAGAAACAGTGAAGAGATGGAGTTAAGGCAAAAACAAACCCCAGCTGTGGATGGGACTGGTGATAGAAGCAAAATCTGATGCTGTAAAGAGCAATATTGCATAGGAACCTGGAATGTTAGGTTCATGAATCAAGGCAAATTAGAAGCGGTCAAACAGGAGATGACAAGAGTGAACACTGACATTTTAGGGATCAGCGAACTAAAATGGACAGTAATGAGTGAATTTAACTCAGATGACCATTATATCTACTACTGTGGGCAAGAATCCCTTAAAAGAAATGGAGTAGCCATCATAGTCAACAAGAGAGTCCGAAGTACAGTATTTGGATGCAATCTCAAAAATGACAAAATGATCTCTGTTCATTTCCAAGGGTAACCATTCAATATCACAGTAATCCAAGTCTATGACCCGACCAATAATGCTGAAGAAGCTGAAGTTAAACAGTTCCATGAAGACTTACAAGACCTTCTATTATTAACACCCCAAAAAGATGTCCTTTTCATTATAAGGGGACTGGAATGCAAAAGGAGGAAGTCAAGAAACACCTGGAGTAACAAGCAAATTTGGCCTTGGAGTACAGAATGAAGCAGGGAAAAGGCTAACAGAGTTTTGCCAAGAGAACACACTGGTCATAGCAAACACACTCTTCCAAAAACACAAGAGATGACTCTACATGTGGACATCACCAGATGGTCAACACTGAAATCAGATTGATTATATTCTTTGCAGCCAAAGATGGAGAAGCTCTATACAGTCAGCAAAAATAAGACTGGGAGCTGACTGTGGCTCAGATCATGAACTGCTTATTGCCATATCAGACTTAAACTGAAGAAAGTAGGGAAAACCTCTAGACCTTTCAGGTATGACCTAAACCAAATCCCTTACAACTATACAATGAAAATAAGAAATAGATTCAAGGGATTAGATCTGATAGAGAGAGTGGCAGACGAACTATGGACAGAGGTTCAAGACACTGTACAGGAGACAGGGATCAAGACCATGCCCAAGAAACAGAAATGTAAAAATCAAAATGGCTGTTTGAGGAGGCCTTACAAATAGCTGTGAAAAGAAGAGAAGTGAAAGGCAAAGGAGAAAGGGAAAGATATACCCATTTGAATGTAGAGTTCCACAGAATAGCAAGGAGGGATAAGAAAGCCTTCCTCAATGATCAATGCAAAGAAATAGAGGAAAACAATAGAATGGAAAGACTAGAGATCTCTTCAAGAAAATTAGAAATACCAAAGGAATGTTTCATGCAAAGATGGGCTCAATAAAGGACAGAAATGGTATGAACCTAACAGAAGCAGAGGATACTAAGAAGAGGTGGCAAGAATACACAGAAGAACTGTACAAAAAAAGATCTTCACGACCCAGATAGTCACTATGGTGTGATCACTCACCTAGAGCCAGACATCCTGGAATGTGAAGTCAAGTGGGCCTTAGAAGCATCACTACAAACAAAGCTAGTGGAGGTGATGGAATTCCAGTTGAGCTGTTTCCAGTCCTAAAAGATGATGTTGTGAACGTGTTGCATTCAATATGTCAGCAACCTTGTAAAACTCAGCAGTAGCCACAGGACTGGAAAAGATCAGTTGTCATTTCATTGTCTTTCATTGCTCAAAGAAGGGCAATGCCAAAGAATACTCAAACTGCCACACAATTGCACTCATCTCACTTGCTAGTAAAGTAATGCTCAAAATTCTCCAAGCCAGGCTTCAATATTATGTGAACCATGAACTTCCAGATGTTCAAGATGGTTTTAGAAAAGGCAGAGGAACCAGAGATCAAATTGCCAACATCCATTGAATCATCAAAGAAAGAGAGTTCCAGAAAAACATCTACTGCTTTATTGACTATGCCAAAGACTTTGACTATGTGGATCACCACAAACTGTGGAAAATTCTGAGAGATGGGAATACCAGACCACCTGACCTGCCTCTTGAGAAATCTGTATGCAGGTCAGGAAGCAAGAGTTAGAACTGGATATGGAACAACAGACTTGTTCCAAATAGGGAAAGGAGTACTTCAAGGCTCTATATTGTCACCCTGCTTATTTAACTTCTATGCAGAGTACATCATGAGAAACGCTGGGCTGGATGAAGCACAGGCTGGAATCAAGATTGCTGTGAAAAATATCAATAATCTCAGATATGCAGAGGACAGTACCCTTATGGCAGAAAGTGAAGAACTAAAGAGCCTCTTGATGAAGGTGAAAGAGGAGAGTGAAAAAGTTGGCTTAAACCTCAACATTCAGAAAACTAAGATCATGGCATCCGGTCCCATCGCTTCATAGCAAATAGATGGGGAAACAGTGGAAACAGTGACAGACTTATTTTCTGGGGCTCCAAAATCACTGCAGATGAAATTAGAAGATGCTTACTCCTTGGAAGTAAATTTATGACCAACCTAGACAGGATGTTAAAAAGCAGAGACATTACTTTACCAACAAAGGTCCATCTAGTCAAGGCTATGGTTCTTCCAGTGGTCATGTATGGATGTGAGAGTTGGACTATAAAGAAAGCTGAGCACCGAAGTGTTAATGCTTTTGAAATGTGGTGTTGGTGAAGACTCCTGAGAGTCCCTTGGACTGCAAGGAGATCCAACCAGTCCATCCTAAAGGAAATCAGTCCTGAATATTCATTGGAAGGACTGATGCTGAAGCTGAAAGTCCAATACTTTGGCCACCTAATGTGAAGAACTGACTCATTTGAAAACACCATGATGCTGGGAAAGATTGAAGGTGGGAGGAGAATGGGGTGACAGAGGATGAGATGGTTGGATGGCATCACCAACTCAATGGATATGAATTTGAATAAATTCCTGGGAGTTGGTGATGGACAGGGAGGCCTGGCATGCTGCAGTCCATTGGGTCGCAAGGAGTCGGACACAACTGATTGAGTGAACTGAACTGAACTGAACCGAAAGATAAACATCACATAATATCACTTCTATGGGAAATCTTAAAAAATGATGCAAATGAAATAATTTACAAAACAGAGACAGACACATAGACTTAGAAAACAAACTTATGGTTTCCAAAGAGGAATGGTAGGTGGAAGTGGTAAATTGGGAGCCTGAGATTGACATATACACACTCTTTTACTTAAAATCGATATCCAACAAGGATCAGCTGTACAGCACAGGCAACTCTGCTTAATATTCTATATAATGTAAATGGGAAAAGAATTTGAAAAATAGGTACATGTGCATGTATAACTGAATCACTTTGCTGTACATCTGAAACTAACACAACCTTTTAATCAACTTTTCTCCACTATAAAAAAAAGATTTTTAAAAAACTTAAAAAGTAAACAAAAAACATGCCCATTCTTCCTTTAAAACCTGGCCTAACCTCCTCTTACAGGGAGTCTTCCATGATATAGAGAGCCTGCTCACATGTTGCCTGGAGCTTTGCTACTCAAAGTGTGATCTGTGGATCAGCACCGTCCCCATCATCTACCCTAGAGCTTATGAGAAATGCAGAATCTCAGGTCTCACCTCAGACTTGTTTGAACACTATGCTTGCTTAGTTGCTCTGTTGTGTCCAGTTATTTGTGACCCTAGGAACTGTGGCCCACCAGGCTCCTCTGTCCATGGGATTTCCCAGGCAAGAATACTGGAGTGGCTTACCATTTCCTTCTCTGGGGAACCCAGGGGACTGAACCCGCATTTCCTGTGTCTCCTGCATTGAACACTGTGACCTGCCATATCAGTAAACCTAAGATACTGTGGCCATTGAGCCATCTATCTCTGTAGCCACCCCCAAAAGTGCAGCCCAAGGGGATTCAGGATAGAGAAAAGCAGGATACGAGCCCTAGACACTCAAGGCGCCTATCAAAAGAATGACTTTTTCATTAAGGCCAGACTCACATCTTCCCATCAAAAAAAAAAAAGTGCTGAATCACTAATTTGAGATAGTCTGATAATATTTATATACATTTAAAACACACAACACACTATTTTATACTGGTTTTGGATAGATGTATGAATGTAGAAAGTGACAAATGAATGGATGAATATACATCAAACTCATGTTGGTGATGGCTTCCAGACTAAGGGTAAGAAAAATATGATTGGACCATGTGGTCAGAAGAAATTTCTCCTATATCTTGGACTCTATTTTTCTAATTAGAAAATATGTATAATAATAGTATGTGTGTACCTCATAAATTTGCTGTGAGTATTAAATAAATTAATATAGTAAAGTATTATGGTAGTGTATAATATATATTTTCAGTAACCAGATATATTCCAATAAAATATGTATTAGAATCTTAGGTTAAATTAAAATTCTCTGCTTGTATGATTTGCAATGAATAAATGAATGATATTTGAGGGGAAAAAAAAAAGAATTGCCAGAGAACACCCAGACAGGTTAAATAATAAAAAACCTATGGTGATGAGTTTTTTGGGAGATTCCAACTATTCTGCCCCTTCCCATGACTGCTAAATTACTGGTTGTTATGGTTACTGACTGAGAGCCTTTTCTTTTATCATTGTTATATATTTGTGAAATCTCAATGACCCCCTACCAGACAAACCTTTGTTGAACTTATTATGGCCAATTAAAAAAAATTAATTGGAGTTCAGTTGCTTTACAATGTTGTGTTAGCTTCTGCGGTACAGCGAAGTGAGTCAACTATCCATATGCATATGTCCCCTTTTTAAGATTCCCTTCCCATTTAGGTGATCACAGAGCAGTGAGGAGTGTTCTCTGTGGTATAAGTGGGTGGACGGCCTAAAGAAACATTTCTCCAAAGAAGACCAAGAGGCATATGAAAATGTGCTCAACATCACTAATTATTAGAAAAATGTAAATCAAAACTACAATGAACCATTGGTTTTAAGGCCACTGCTGAAACGAGAAGCGAATGTGAACAGTTAAGCTGGGACACCACACAACTAAATTTTCTTACCAAGAATCATGTGTTTTTCCTGAATGAATGTCCCTCAGATTATTGCAAATTTTGGTTCATTTCCAGCATTTTGAAAAATGTTGCTGATTGTTTTCAGGAAGGAGCAGATTTTAAGAGGTCCTTACACCATCACTCTAGAAACACTCTTTCCAGGGGCTGATTTTTCTTTTTTTTTTAGTTAAACAGAGCTGATTATGACAATTCATCAACAAAGCCTTATACCTCAACCACCATTAACAGGATTCCCTAAGTGCTTTGAAAGTTGTGATTTTCTTTTCTTTTTTTTTTTCTTTAGTACTAGAAGTTTGTCTTCTGGCCTCTATGCAAGCTCAGTTTAAAATTCAGGTAAAGGGGATTCTAAAAAAAAGTTTATGGAGTGTAGTTGCTGTATAATATTGTGTCATTTTCTGCTGTACGGTAAAGTGACTCAGCTTTATGCATACATATATAGCCTCATTTGGGGGTTCCCTTCCCCTGTAGGTCATTACAGAGCATTGAGTCGAGTCCTTGTGCTCTACACTAGATTCTCATTAGTAATCTACATAACGCAAGTTTTTGGAGCTCTCTTTCTTTAAAGCTATGTCATCTCTGGTGCTCAGCCCTTCGAATTTGAGCTGTCTCTGTCTCCCTGAATTTCAATGTACATCTTGTCCCTCAGTTGAAAGTATTATGCTTTGCTTGAGTTCCCTTCCTGTCTGCTGTTGCAGAAAATTCTTCTGCGAAAAAAGCTGAAATAATTGGGGAATTTACCTCATCAGTTTCCCTTCCCTTTTGTATCACAGGTCTATATTTTCTATTGTCCAGTGCCTAAATATGCATTTTATATTTTGTCCAGTTTCCTGGTTGTTTACAGTAGGGGAGCAGTCACTCCCGAAAGATCCTAAGTGGAAGTCTGTTGGGGAAAAAAAGAAATGCTTCGTGAATATTTTATGTTTTTGCGCTGTCAGGGCTTTCTTGGCAACGTTACTGACAACCTGGGTTAAATGATTAAATAATTAACATGCCTCATAAATTAGAGATAGCCAATTGCTCTGGGGAGATTTAAAATTTTATCTTTTTCAGAGTTTTTTGCTTACATTCTATTGGTAATAAAAATCTGGGGACCTTCCTTTTCTCATCGCATAAAGGATTTTTTTTTACATTTCAGAGCAGCAAAGATCTCTCTCTTTCTCTCTCTTTCCTTCTTTCTGTCCCCGGAAAATGGCAACAGATTTGCCAGGCATCCTATATGAGTTTTGCATCTCATAATATCCAGATTCCACTCCTGTGCCGTCACCTTTGCATTTGCAGTACATTTATTCCTTCATGCTCCATGGTGAGGAACTGACGTGGCAGTAAATGCTCTGTTTTGTTTTGTTTTTTCCCCTAAAGAGATTTTGTGTTTCCTGTCAGGATAAAGGCAAGTTGCTAAGTATAGACACAAAAACTTAACAAAGTCTCTTCACTTTTCCTGATGATAAACTTAACGCATGCTCATATTAAAAACGTTTACTTCTACAATAAACATGGAAAATTATGAAAAGAAAATACTGTCAACATTTTGAAATATTTCTGAGAGAGAAACAGAGAAAGATCAGTAGGGAAACAAAATGAGAAGAAGAGAAAGGAAAGAGGGAAAAGAATAGTAAAATTGTTATTAGTTTTTCATTTAGCATAACATTATGAGTAATTTCCTATGATGCTAAATAATCTTTAGAAAAAACTATTTATTACTTGAATAGTAGTCCATTTATTAGATCTTCAATATATTATTTGCTCATACACATGTCATTAGGCATTTAAGATATCTCAAGCTTCATCTATTACAAATATTTCTTACATGTAATTCCCTAACCATATCTCTGATTACAATATATTCTTAGGATACATTCTATTCTTAGCATATTTGTTTAGAAGTTGAAAAACTGGGTCAAATGGTGTGATGATTGCTTTTATGTGTCATTTTGACTGGGTCACAGTGCATAGATATGTGCTCCAATAGTATTTTGGATGTTTCTATGAGGGTTTTTTTTTTTAATAAGATGAATATTTAAATTGGTGGACCTTGAATAAAGCAGTTGTTCTCCATGGTGTAGGTGGGCCTCATCCAATCAGTTGACAGCCTCAGTAAAACTAAAGACTGACCTCTTTCGAGCAAAAGATAATCATGCCAGGAGACAGCCCTTCAATTGCAGCAGCAGCAGCAGCTCTTCCTTGGGTCTTCAGTCTGATAGGCCTTCAGACTCAAACCACAGCAGAAGATCTTCTCTGGGTCTTCAGCCTGTCAGTCCATCCTGGAGATTTTGCACTCACCCTCCTCCACAATTGCACAAGCCAATTCTGTAAAATAAATAAATATCTTTTCACATATCTACACTTTCTCCTAGTTCTGGTTCTCTAGAGAACTCCATCTAATACAAATGGCATGAACTTCTTAAAGAGTCCAAAACCACAGTGACATCACCAGATTATTTGGCAGTGTTTGTGAGGGGCTTCTCTTTTATTTTTAGGAGAAGATTTTGCCTCTTTTCTGATAGTCCGTGGATAAAACTTCCATGTCAAGAACACAGAGAAGGAAGAACCAACTTCTTGGCTCTTAGCAAGAGATACCTCTAAGGTTGTATTGCCCTTATATTCAATTTGTCTTTACATTTTGTACTCAAGGAGAATAAGAGGGGTTTTTATCATTTGTTTTATTTATTTTTGTTGTTATTTTGATTTCCACTGCAGTATATAAACAAAACCACACTTTTTTTTTTTTCATTTATTTTTATTAGCCGGAGGCTAATTACTTTACAATATTGTAGTGGTTTTTGTCATACATTGACATGAATCAGCCATGGATTTACATGTATTCCCCATCCTGATCCCCCCTCCCACCTCCCTTTCCACCCGATTCCTCTGGGTCTTCCCAGGGCACCAGGCCCGAGCACTTGTCTCATGCATCCAGCCTGGGCTAAAACCACACTATAAAAGCCAAGATTTTCAAAATAATATGATAACAATGATACAAAATCAAAGTCTTATTAATGCTGTTTGAAAACGAGTCCATTTTTCTTAAAGTTTTACAATTTGGGGACACTTCCTTACTTAAGATTAGAGGTTGGGATTTTATATACAGATACTGGGTCAAGGTGTCAACTGACTAGACTTTCCCTGGTTCCTTCTCTCACTGTATATCTTATGGGAAACTGTTCTTGTGAATGTCTACATCATCCAGGAGCTAGAGGACAGCAAGAAGAAGCATAGAGACCTCTTCCAGGTCATTTACCAGAGAAATGGATTGATTTAATTCTCTCTCTGACTTGAATCCAAAAAAAAAAAATACATATCCCCTCCTAAGTCAGCCTCACATTTAATGTGGATAAATACTAGCTATTTGAAGAGAAATTATTAGGAAAACAAATGTCCTGTGTCAGGTCAGTCTGTAAGTTCCATCATTCAGTCATGTCTAACTCTTTGTGACCCCATGGACTGCAGCACGCCAGGCTTCCCTGTCCATCATCAACTCCTGGAGCTTACTCAAACTCATGTCCTTTGAGTCAGCGATGCCATCCAAACATCTCATCCTCTGTTATCCCCTTCTCCTGCCTTCAGTGTTTCCCGGCATCAGGGTCTTTTCCCATGAGTCAGTTCTTCGCATCAGGTGGCCAAAGTATTGGAGCTTCAGTTTCAGAATCAGTCATTTCAATGAATATTCAGGATTTATTTCCTTTAGGATTGACCAGTTTGAACTCCTTACAGTCCAAAGGACTCTCAAGAGTCTTCTCCAACACCACCATTCAAAAGCATCAATTCTTTGACACTTAGCTTTCTTTACAGTCCAACTGTCACATCCATACATGACTACTGGAAAAACTATAGCTTTGACTATATGGGTCTTGTCGGTAAAGCAGTGTCTCTGCTTTTTAATATGCTGTCTAGGTTTCTCATAGCTTTTCTTCCAAGGAACATGCCTCTGTGTCTGGTATCTCACACTTACTGGCTCTTTCTGGGCATCTAGTTCAGCCTGCTCCAGAGATAGGATGTAGAATTATCTGTTCCTGATATAGCCCCAAGAAGATCATCAGCCTCCAAAAGTAGATAATAATATTGACAAATGTGTGTGTGTGCATGCTTAGTCACTCAGTCTTGTCTGACTCTTTGCAATGCCAAGGACTATAGCCCACTAGGCTTCTCTGTACATGGGGTTTCCCAAGCAAGAACACTGGAGTGAGTTGCCATTTCCTTCTCCAGGGGATCTTCCTGACCCAGGAATTGAACCCATGACTCCTGAATTGGCAGACTGATTTTTCACTATTGAAGCACCTGTGAAGCCCCATATTAGCGAAGAGTAATATGAAAAATTGCATGCTAGCTCAAAGAGTGGTATATAGGTATCTTTTTATTTAAAAGAACCAAAATAAGACAGCATTAGAGAAATATAGATGCCCCTTTTGGATTGGTCAGGACTCCTGATCCTGGGGGAGTCTACCACATGAAAAATATTAATATTAAATCAGAACCACAGCAGTGAATAGGGTAAGGGATGAAATCATGAAGAAGAATATCATTAATTGTTGAGAGAATTTTAAACCACCTTGCTGTTTTTTATTCTGCTTGTTGTGGAAAATTCATCCAATTTCTTATTCCTCCAGCTGAAATAATAGAGGAGAAAATATTGTATTTCTTTTTAACATCAGTTCAAGCAAGGAAAAGAGAGTCACAGTGAAGAAAGATGACGGTAGGGTCATAGATTGATCCATAATTGTCTATGAATCAAATCGCACAAATTTCACAGCCAAACATGTCTAGGGGTAGTAATAATTCAGACAGAAAAATAAGGAAACTATAAGAAGCTGCATTCAAGTAGAGTCTCCTTGCTATAGTCTCTATGGATTCTTGCCATCTGCAGTGCATTGCATGTGAAACTGCTGATTTTAATCAGCATAGTCCTCCCCATGTTGCCATTTTCCAAACAGAGGACATAGTTTCTTACCATTGAGGGTTTTTTTAAATATATTTTAAATTTTTTTTACTGAAGGATAGTTGATTTGAGGGCTTCCCTGGTGACTCTGAGGTAAAGAATTCGCCCATCAGTGCAGGACAGGCAGGTTCAATCCCTGGGTCAGGAAGATCCCCTGGAGAAGGAAAGGGCAACCCACTCCAGTATTCTTGCCCGGAGAATCCCATGGACAGAGGAACCTGGCTGGCTATGTAAGGGTTGTGAAGAGTTAGACACGACTTAGTGACTAAACAACAATAACAAAGAGTTGACTTAAAATATCATGTAAGTTTCAGGTGTAAAGCACAGAGAATCAGTTTTATATATATATATATATATGTATTTATTTTTCAGATTATTTTCCCTTATAGGTTATTTCAAGCTGTTGAGTATAGTTTCCTTTGCTGTATGGTAGGTCTTTGTTGGTTATCTGTCTTAAGTCAGTTATAGTCCAAAGCTTTCCCAATAAACAAGGAGCAGCTTCAGGGTAGGCACCATATCATATATATCTTTATATCTCTAGTGTGCTAGCAAAAATGCCTTGGATGTGGTGGCTGCTCAATAAATACTGTTTAGTTGAAAAAACATGATCAAAATGTGGGTGTCCCAAAAGAACCAATGCTTACTAAGCCCCGATAGGAACAGAATCTTTTCCAAACTGTCTCTAACTGAGGATCAGAGTGGTAAGCATAACCAGTTCAGCTAGCTAACATCAGAGATGAGAGTCAAAGTGAAGGTGTTTGATTTCCAAAATTGCTTGATAATCGTCAGTTGCAAGAGGGGCTGAACAGGAAGGGTAGGTTGCCTAATCACCAGTGCCCTCACTCTTTCAAGCCCTTCTTCGGCCCTACTTTATTCTCCTCTATTTAAAAAATAGTAGCTGTTGAGATGTTAACAGACATCTGTAGATGTTGATACCAGACATGATTGCAGTAATTACAAAAGTATCATTCACCATCTGAAGTGAGAGGCATTCAAAAGAGAGAATGTGAGTAAAATGAGAACTAAAATGTACAAAGATTTAGGTCATGTTGTCAATATTAATGCTGATTAGGATTATTGGATAGCTAACACAGAGAAGAAAACATGTGAAATTTGATTTGTCTATATAAAACTAATTCTAAAATTTATCTAGACTTCTCAGCATTCAGTCTAATCATCATGCATTCCTGATGGCTTGGTGGTAAAGAATCCAAGGAGACACGGGTTCAATCCCTCGGTCAGGAAGATCCTGTAGAGAAGGAAATGTAAACCCACTCCAGTATTCTTGCTTGGGAAACCCCATGGACAGAGAAGCCTGGCAGGCTACAGTCCATGAAATTGCAAAAGAGTCAGACACCACTTAGCAACTAACCAACAAATTTTTAAGCGTGGTTTTGGTTAACTTGTATGGGTTTATCTGCCTCTTGGAGCAATCTTGGCCCAAGACTGCTCTGTCTTTGGTGTCTTGCCCATTGAGCTTGGATGAGGAGAAGGGGGAAGTTTGCTCATTAGGTGAAGATTAATTCATGTCACCAAGAGAAGAAACATAAGGACTAACCTTCTCCTCAATTTCTGCTGCCCTTTCCCTTTTCAATTCTAAGATTTAATATTTTACATAAAAAAGAGAAAGAAAATTCAAAACATAGGACCTGCTGCAAGACTGTTGAGAAAATTACCCTTCGCTTTGAAGGAACAGTCCTTTGTCTGTGTTTCTGCTCCTTGGATCTAGTGATTATTCCTAAAAAATCAAACCAGTTTCACAAGGCTTCAGAGGTGTGTTGTCAGCTGTCTGCTGGCCTTTTTAAAAGTGATTCTTCAGCAAGTTAAAACCTCAAACAAAAGGAGAAAACACCCAAAGAAAAATCTTATTTCAAGATTTTAAAAAATAAATATTATTTTAAGAATTAATGTATCATCTCAAGATACATCTCAAGACTCAACAAGAGTCTCAGAAGTTAGAAATGTGTGCTGAATTCTTTGCTCTTAAATAAAGAGCCTGTTGAAATGCATACTACCTGCCTCACCATGAAGATATTAAACTTTTAAACTTTCATGTTATGTTGCCTTATTAACATACCTCAAAGGTACATATTGGTGAGGTATCAAACCAAGAAAGTTCACTATGACATAATAAAGAGACCATGATAGGCTAGAATCATATTAGTAACAAACAACATAATTTGCAACAAAATTGATGTTTATCATTCAGTAAATACAAAAACTGTAACCCAGATTAGTAGAAAATTATAAAGCAGTACCAGTTCACTTCCTCTTTGCTTTCTCATTTCTTTCCCTTCTTTCTCCTTCCACAAGAAATGACTAAACCTTAATATGTGCTAAACAACATATAAGTGCTTTGGTGGGGAAGACCTGAAAAAATAAGCAAAATCCAAGCATTGGCAAATGCCGGGTAGCATGACAACAGCTTTGCAGGTGAGAGCTAAGCAGTATAGAACACAGCCGTCTTAAAAGAAACAACACTGATATTAGTATCTTCAAGAACAATCAGGCTTTATTGAAAACAACATGACTTGAAGGAAGTAGAAGGCATGGATTAGGAAAAGACTGAGAAAGTTATGCAGTGAGAGGAAAGAGTAGCCTTGAAAGTAACTTGAGACAATTTGCCTTAAAAAAATACATACATAACTATAAACTAGATCCCATAGGATCTAGTTCCCTGACCAGGGATCAAATCTGGGCCTCCTCTGTTGGGAACGTGGAGTCTTAGCCACTTGGCCACCAGGGATGTCTCTGGCAAACTATCTTTAATTTGAGACATACCAGTGGAAAGGTCCATAGTTGTAAAAAAAACCAGAATGTTCCTTAATATTGAGCAATGTACCATATTTCAGTAAATAAAGCATAATTTCACAGGATGTTGTACTATGCAATTTCAAAATTGATCAGTAAAGCTAAGTAATAACTCCAAAAATACTTTCAATAACATGTTAAACAAGAGTAACTATAAAATTGTACTTACAGAATGAAGACAGTTATATTTTTAAAATGCCTAGAAAAAAATGTGTGTTAGGAAATAAACCAAAATATTTACACTGGCAATAAAAGGTGAATATTTACTATTTTTTTTTAATTTTCAAAGTCATATTTAATGAGCATATGTTACACTTATAATCAAAACTGTGAATGAGCATAGGCTAGTTAATAAAGGCAATTACTCATATATTCTTCTCTTAAAAGATCTCAAACACATATACCTCTCTAGGCCTCTTTCTCTCCATTTGGGAAATTTGATATTTAACCATAAGGACTTCACTGGGTAGTTGTCAGAATAAGCTGAAATGAGTAAAGTGTCACAGATGACAGGTTATTATTTTTTCACTCTTTACTCTGAAGAGAAAATTCACTTTAAGGCATTTGTAGTACACATCTGATTACTCTTCAGCGCTCTGGTGATGATGCACAGTAACTTTGAATGTATTCTCATGGTGTAAAGTTGAATCATTAGTAATAATGAGTACAATGTATCTAATTTTTCTTCAACCTCTACACTCTAAAATAAAGAACTCAAACAGTGTGGAAATTCCTTAAAAAACTGGAAAAATTGCCATACAACCCAGCAATCCCACTCCTGGGCATACACACCGAGGAAACCGGAATTGAAAGAGACACGTGTACCCCAGTGTTCATCACAGCACTGTTTACAATAGCCAGGACATGGAAGCAACCTAGATGTCCATCAGCAAACAAATGGATAAGAAAGCTGTGGTACATATACAAAATGGAATATTACTCAGCCATTAAAAAGAATACAGTTGAATCAGTTCTAATGAGGTGGATGACACTGGAGCCTATTCTACAGAGTGAAGTAAGTCAGAAAGAAAAACACCAATAAAGTATCCTAACACATATATACAGAATTTAGAAAGATGATAACGATGACCCTATATGCGAGACAGCAAAAGAGACATAGATGTAAAGAACAGTCTTTCGGACTCTGTGGGAAAAGGCGAGCATGGGATGATTTGAAAGAATAGCATTGAAACATGTATATTATCATGCATGAAATAGATCACCAGTCAAGCTTTGATGCATGAGACAGGGTGCTTCAGGGCTGGTGCATTGGGATGACCCTGAGGGATGGGATGGGGAGGGAGGTGGGAAGGGGGGTTGAGGATGGGAGGCACATGTACACCCATGGTTGATTCATGTCAGTGTATGGCAAAAACCATTACAATATTGTAAAGTAATTAGCCTCCAATTAAAATAAATAAATTTTAAAAATAAAATGAGGACTTCACTACTAATAATGATCACCCACAAAGTCTGTAGAGACTTAAACCAAGACAACTACTGACAGAATTTAATAGGGAAGCAATTAATCATTCTTAGGACTGTGGATTGACTTCTCAGATGGCAGATGTTCAAATTTCTTGGGACTACAAACAACATTTTTGAGCCACTTTCCGAGTGAGGAATCCTGATGGTACAAGTAACAAGAATCACACAAGCCCAGCTTAAGCAATAAAAGGGAAAGATAAAATTGCAAGGATTTGGTAATAGCTTAGAGAAGTCAAGAAAAGATAGCCCACCCTGAGGAAAAGGATGAGAATCAGGAACTGAAAAATTGTAAGACATCCAAGCAGGTCTCTACCCCTCTCAGCTCTTTTCTCTTATAATATCTGTTTACATTTTTTTCTCCCACATATCATAGACACCAACATCTCCCAAATGCACATAGTATGCATCCAGCTGCCTAGAGAGAAACTGACCTCTGATCTCTTGCCTAATTCTAAATTTCTGAAGATTTGACTCTAAATAGCCCATCTTACTCAAATCCCCATTCCCCATCTAGTGAATAGTGACCCAAAGTGGTTACCACTTTCAGATACCTACTGAGTTCATAGTGCTATTACATGCTATTTGCAGGGAGAGACAGTCCCCATAAAATTGTGCATGTGTTCCACAGCAGATGGCTGGCCAAACAAAATGACTCTGCGAGACCACAACTGCTTTAAAGTATGAATTTAACTTTTTATACAGAGCACTTAGCACCACCCACTCCTCCCACCCCTCCAATGTAATTGCTGCTGCTGCTGCTGCTAAGTCGCTTTAGTCATATCCGACTCTGCGACTCCATAGGCGGCAGCCCACCAGGCTCCGCTGTCCCTGGGATTCTCCAGGCGAGAACACCGGAGTGGGTTGCCATTTCCTTCTCCAATGCATGAAAGTGAAAAGTGAAAGTGAAGTTGTTCAGTCGTGTCTGACTCTTCGAGACCCCATGGACTGCAGCTTACCAGACTCCTCTGTCCGTGGGATTTTCCAGGCAAGAGTACTGGAGTGGGGTGCCATTGCCTTCTCCCTCCAATGTAAATAAGCCTTGTTAAAACATAATTGGGTCAGAAAGTCACTTGCTTGGTTTGCCCTTGCTGGATGCTATACTCTGAACTGCAATTGTCCATGGAGTCCACACATCTATCCATGTCTGCTGCTGCTGCTGCTGAGTCGCTTCAGTTGTGTCCGACTCTGTGCGGCCCCATAGATGGCAGCCCAGCAGGCTCTGCCATCCCTGGGACTCTCCAGGCAAGAACACTGGAGTGGGCTGCCATTTCCTTCTCCACTATCCATGTCAATACCCCCCAAATGTTTCAGGGCTTGACAGAAGGATATGTGGAAAATAACTAAAGCACACTAGGATATAAGATTGGCAAACGAGACAAAGAATTTACTGGAGGAATCATTAGAGGCCACCCAATAACAGCCTTCAGGTCAAGTCATCCCAATATAGCCACCCAAGTCATCCCATGTAGATGTGCAACCTAAATAAAAGGCTTATATTTACTGCAAATACAGCATCAATTGTGTCTCCGCTAACTACCTCTATCCAGATTGCCAACACTAAATCTTCTTCTGTTTAAATTCTAGAGTCACTTCTGTGTTTAGGTAACTCCAGTATAATTATATTCACCCAATAACACTATAAAAATATCATTTTAGTAGTAATTTCCAACTGCATCTTACTAAGGAACACGTCAAGATCTTTAGCCAGTTCAGACCTTGAAGAGGTCTTCTATCCTGTGATAATCATCTAAATGTTGCAGCACTAAAGTTTTTTTAACCCTCTCCTGGGTGACCCTGCTAGCCTAACCCTCTGCATTTCCAGCCAGAATATTCACCTGCCTCTATCTGGGTTTCCCTGGTGGCTCAGTGGTAAAGAATCCGCCTGTCAACCAGGAGATGAAGGTTCGATTCCTGCATTGGAAAGATCCCCTGAAGAAGGAAATGGCAACCCACTCCAATATTCTTGCCTGGGAAATCCCATGGACAGAGGAGGTTGGCCAGCTGCAGTCCATAGGGTCGTGAAGAGTTGGACAAAACTTAGCAACTGAGCATGCACTCATCTGGTTTGCAGGCTCAGGCTCGAAATTTGAAGCGAACATTGAACAAGCACATAAAGAGAACCTCTGTCAAAGATGTAATTAAGGAGGCTGGGGTTTGCTTCAGCTAACTGAGCAAGCCATGGGTTACCATGGCTTTATTGTCAGAGAAAACCTTTTTCTCTATTTGGATAACACTGCAGCTTTTGCTGTCTTTATTGGAAATATCCTGTTATTTCTAGCTGGTTGCCTCAATCATGTTTTGAAGCTGTGGTGTCAGTGGAGATATTTTATTACACTCCCTACAAGGTGAAGAAAGTCTCAGATTGGTAAAATCTGGATCTTCTCATTGTGCAGTTACTTGAGGGCCTAGGAATGTCCCATAGCTCTCTGTAATATGTCCCTTTTGGACTAGATAAACCTGGTTACTCATCCTATGACTATTCCATGCCCTTTCATGTGTGGTCTACATTTCTTATTGCACATTACTTTTCCTCAGTAAACTGGAAGAACACACTGACTCTAAGGTTATAGGTAGTACCAGTCAATTATAATACATTGGACAGTCTCTGGTCAGAAGACAGGATAGTGGATCATCTGTCCCTTCCCTTCCTTAATCCCCCCTTTTTCAATCTGTCTACATCAAGCTAACACATTCCATCCCTTCTACACAAACACCAAATAGTTAAAACTAAAAGGAAAATAAAATGGGGTAATTCTCTTTTGGAACACCACCTTTTGGCATCTCTCTCCCGAAACGTCTCAAAGTGTTTTGGCAAAGGGAGTTTATTCAAAAACGCTGGCACTGTGGTATCCCAGTCTGGGATCGCAACAGTTGTCTGTAGCATTATTCTTCATTTCCTGTTGGGAACAGCTGTGAGAGGCTGTTTATTAAATAACTCTTCCAGTTCTAAAGCTCACTCCCCACCCCACCACTAGGAAACCATTTGGCATTTCAAGGTTGGATATGATGAAGGCTGTCCATTGATATGTTAACAGAAAAAACTGAATTTACTTGAAAAGATAACTTGTTTCTGTTATCCTAAATTATTATGAGGATTGTTAAAAAGGTAAGCATGGATCCCCAAATGATATAATGATTTACAACAATGCTTCAACTTTCTTGGTAAGAAATTTTTACTCTTATTTCTTAGGGCCAATGCACACTTGGATACAGGGGAGCCAGATTAACAGGAGACTGAAAGACAGACGTGACAGTGACATTTGCCTTCTTCCCTTTTCAGAGAAACAGCACCTAAGAAATGTGAAATAAACCTAGGATCTAATTTGATGCCACAAATGACTCAACCAAGTGTCTCTCCAGAGACACAGGCAAATTTGCACATGGCTTTGTGAAGGTTTTTATCTATAAATGTGAGAGTCCATTTGAGAATGGTCTCTAATTGCTCAGGGTGTATGGCTGGAGCCATTTTCTCTAAAACGTCCCCTGCACAGAATTCACAAGGAGCTTCATTTTGAATTTTGAATTAAAATTTTGAATCAAAATTTTGAATCAGAATCTTCTTTTCATTGGGGCTAATGTCCTCAAAAGGCACTCTGACCAGTCTTGTTGGTTCATACATGTTATATGTTCTCTTCATGAGTTTCCTTGTAAAAGAGCTTGGAGATAGATGGAGGGGAAGAAAAAACAAGGAAGAGATAGAATTAAAAGCAATAAAATTAATGCAGTAGTTTAAATCATGTTGTATCACTATAAGACATTCTGGTTATTTCATAGCCTGAGAACAGCGCCTGGCATACAGTGGCCACTAAGTTTGTTGACTGAATGAATGAGATTCCCAAACAATAAACAATTAGGGAGATCAGTTTAGCTTTGTCTAACATCCAATGGAGAAAAATCATGGAGAGAATGAGCTCTGATGTAGAAATCTCACATTCTGAAAAAGGGAAAAGTTCTTGACGTTTAAATGTTATTCAATATTCTAAAGAGGTGGAGAGAATTTGGAAAGCTCGTCTTTGGAATTCAACAAGAATTTTTCAACATGTGTTCATGTGACTGGCTTGCTAATTTTAAAATACTAATTTAGGGTGAAATAACAAATTACTGTCCCTTTCATGTCCATAACAGGAATAGTCTGTAATCTGCCCCGATGTCTTTTGCATCTTCTTCAAAGCAAGCTGAGTAAACATTCTGCTCACCAGGTACCCAGGCAGAGTTCTGGGCTCTGACTCACCTGCCATCCCCTTTCCACCCCAAAACTTCAGATCAGTCCAAAGAGAGCCAGAAAAATGCTGGTAGAATACATGATGAATGAAGCTTTCGGGGGTCGTAGGGAAACCCAGCCACTTCCTCTCTGAGCCCATCCTAAACGCTCACACAGCAGCTGATAGCAGCAGGCCAACAGGTGATATGAAGGGAAGGCCAAGGAGGTCAAAGCAAGGCCAGGTCATGAACCTGTAAGCCCACATCATCAGCAAGCAGCCCCCACTTCCTCTTCCACCAACCACGCCGCGCTATCAGGCAGTCGGGTTTCCCTGGAGGTTTTGCAGAGGTGTCCTAATGGTGACTACTGCTCTTTGTTGTATGAAAGGATGGCTGCAATTTTACTCAGGTGCAGCGGCCAGTCCTTCTCATAAAACACAATTCAGCACTCAAATACTCATTCACCCTCTTCTTCCTCATTCCATTTGTTAACAGCCCTGAAGTCCTCGTGCATATTTCTCATGGTGGATGGTGGCATGTTTAACTTGTTTGATAAGCTGGTTTGTTTCATTTCACAGGAATTTTATCTTCTCAACTTCATACGATGTTGGGAGGTGACCCAGTAACACGGGTATGCCTGCCATTCTCCTCCAGTGGCAGCCTTTTACCCTGGTGGCATGTGATTAATGGATATTATGGACTCAAATAACACGTCTTTGAATCTGGTCTCATAGGAATATGTTCATCCATTCTTCGCACCTACCCCATGTATATTTTTAACTCCACATATGTATACATCGATTCTAAATATTCATTTTGCAGTGTTGAAAAAGGCAGCTGTTCTCTTCGTTTCATAAGAGCATAAAAAGAATGGTATTCTGAAAACAATTCATAACTCATTAACACCAGTGTTAGGACTCTGAGCATGCTTCTAAAGAAATTTCTGTGGGATACTGTAACTCTTCGCCAGAACATCAGTGACAAACGGTTGGGCCACCTTCATATCATCCAGAAGCACAATGGAGCATTTAGAGTCTGCTTATTCTCTACCTGTACCTTTTCTTGAGGCAATAAGTTCAAAAATTTATTACTAGTTGTGTGAAGGGAGCTCCTTATAATTATTTTCAAGTGTATCTCTTAATGCTTTGAAAAACTACCCAGACAATTGGTTCTTAAAGTGGTTCAAAGAATCCTAGGGCTTCCTGAGATCATTTAAAGGAAGATCATGGGGGTAAAAACACTTTTCATAATACTATGAAGACATTGTCTTTTTCATTGTGTTAACATTTGTACCAGTGATGCAAAATTGGTGGTGGGTAAAACAGCTGGTGCTTTCACGCAAATCTTGGTATTGACACCAAATAATAGTAGTTATCTTTTTTCCATTGCCACACAGATCCAGTTAAGAAAAAGTACTCATTTCACTCATTTGATGGATCAGTCAAAACTATTAACATTATTAAATCTCAACCTTTGAATAAATATCTTAGCAGCTATGTGACAAAGTGGGAAGTCAGCAAAAAGCAACTATGCTACATACCAAAATATTATGGCTGAATTTGAAAGGAAAGCACTTGGAGATTGTTTGTGGTACAAGCTGAACTAGCCACTCATTTCATGAAACACTATTTTCACTTGAAAAAAAATGACTGACAAACTATGGTTACTCAGGCTTTGGTATTTGATCAGACATTTTCTCAAAAGTGAATGAAGTAAGCATGTCACTAAAAGAATACAAATGAAAAAATAATTGCCAGTAGTAAAATTTGAGATTTCAAGTGAAAATTAAAATTTTAGGGAAAAGAAAAGCACTGCTTTTTTATCATGACATTTAGCTTAAGAGAAGTAGACGTGAAGTTGCTCAGTCGTTTCTGACTCTTTGCGACCCTGTGGACTGTAGCCTACCAGGCTCCTCCATCCATGGGATTCTCCAGGCAAGAATATTGGAGTGGATTGCCATTTCCTTCTCCAGGGGATCTTCCTGACCCAGGGATTGAACCCAGGTCTCCCACATTGTAGGCAGATGCTTTACCCTCTAAGCCACCAGGGAAGCCCTTAGCTTAAGAACTTCCTAATAAATACTTTCCTGATGATATCAATTATGAGGTCAATGAATGTAGCTCTTAAATACTCTATAATGAAATACATAAACATTTGGAAGAACTGTAATAGGTTAAATTTTGACCCCACAACTTTTGGCCCCTGGTGTCGCATGATTTTTGTTGTAATACATGACAAAAAGGAGTTTGCAGATGTAATTAAGGTTCACGATTAGTTGATTTTAAGATACACTGAATATCCTGGATTATATAGATGAATCCAAATTGCAGAAGCCCTTAACAAGAAAAAGAAGAAACAGAAGAGAGGGATTTAAAGAATGAAAAGGACTCAACCTGCTTTACTGATCTTGAGGGTATCACCATAGAAAGTGTAAGAAGAGAATGAACTCTGTGAATGCTTTGAATGAGATTGGAAGTGAATTCTTCCTCAGTCTCCCCTAAGCAATTCATATGACCCTTACCTTGATTTTGGCCTTCTCAGACCTAAGCAGAGAACCCATTTGAGACACAATATCTGGACTTCTGATCCATGGAAACTGTGAGAAATGGGTATTGTGTTAAGCCTCTAAATTTGTGGAAATTGCTTGTCGCAGCAATGTAAAACTAATATACTCAGTGAACCAAATATTTTCCAAATGACCAATATATGATGCTTCTTGCATCTGTAGCTTGACATATGGTGTGAGCAATATTAATCATTTTCTAGGCAAATATTGCTTCTGTCTTCTTCTGTTCGTCTACTCACTGAACTCTAGTTACACATATATTCACTATACTACATGAACTTTTCTCATATACATGTCATTGAATCAAATACGTATTTCCTCATGGATTTCCTTCTCCTATATGTGTTTTCCATCTTTTTGAGTTTTCATTCTTAATTCTATAAACTTTCTTCTAATTTTTCTTTCAGCTCCCTAGTTTTTTCTTTAGTTATGTCTAATCATTGTTAAATCCATCCATTGATTTTTAAATTTTAGTTAATATGTTTTAGTAATATAATTTACATTTGTTTAAGTGTCTAGTTCTCTTCCAAAATTCTAAGTTTATCTTGTGATATTAAGTGAACATAAAATTCAATCCCCATGTCTGAAAGATATATATATATCATATATACATATACACACACATGTATATATATACATACATACATTATACATATATCTGAAATTGTGGAGAGATAATCTGGAGCTCTGGATAATGTTTATCCATCACCCAGGCTAATGCTAGGAGTACTTTCAATCCCATACTCATCTTAATCCAACACATGACTAAAATGCTGCAAGGATGGATTACAAACTCTATAAGGGTTGATATACTCATTATCTCCTTAGTCCACAGCTATAATCCTTTGAGGGTACCAATCCAAAATCTGGGAGATTTACCAGTATCCTTCCCTCCTTGGAGGGAACATTGGACTCCAATGTTTCCTTTAGTCTTTGCCAAAGACTTTGCTCAACTTTTCATCCTCTCAGCTGACTCTTCCAGAACCGGAAGATGCTTTAGTGTTAAAGCATGCCCAAATGCCAAGATTACCTCTCTGGCTTTCCTTATTCTCCTGAATTTTGTTTCCATAATTTAGAATGACTTCAGCAGTTCTCTAGTGTTTTCAAAAATGTTTCTTGTATTAAATCCAGTTTTAGTAATTATTTTTTAAGTTTATCTCATTTTTTTAAAAAAAATTTTGACCATGCCATGGGGCATGTGGGATCTTAGTTCCCTGACCAGAGATTGGACCCATGACCCCTGTGTTAACCACTGGACTGTTGGGGAAGTCCCATAGTAATTAATTTTAGTATAGTAATTGACCCAAATTGCTAGCCCTACTTTACCATAAGCAAATCCTTATCCCTTACAGGTTATTACAAAGTATTAAATATAAGGAAAAAGATATGGGAAAAACGTATGTATGACTGAATCACTTTGCTGTACACCTAAAACTAATACAACATTGTAAGTCAAATATACTTCAATAAAATCAACAAAAAATCTGGTAGCTTTTAAGGTTTTCTAATTTTCCTTGATATTCTGTAGTTTCTCCACAAAGTATTTAAGTATCAATTTGTTTTTATTTATCCTGCTTCATCACCATTGCTCTTTTTTCAGTCTGCATCTGGTGTTTGTTTCTAATTCCCAAACTCTCTACTACCATATTTTTGAATATTATTTGTTCCTACTATCTCTAGTCTTTCTTTTTGGAATTCTATTAGACATTTGTCAGAATCTTTGCTTCTGTTCACTGTACCTTTTAACTTTTCTTCCAAATGCTCTACTCATTTTTCTTGATCTAGGATATTTTAAGTGGTTTCCTCAAAATTATTTTTCAATCCATTAATCTCTCCTCTGGTATTTATAGTTTAGTGTTTATCTTGTGCATTGTGTATATTTTTACCACTCATTTTTCATCTTTGAGAATTTCTAGCTTTCCTTTTCAAAAGCACCTGTTCTCCTTCATAATTTCCTATTATTGTTCTATGAATTATTTTCTTTTCCTTATACTTGAACATCTTAAACATGTTTATTTAAAAAGTTTTTTTTCTGTTTTCATGTTGAGAAAGAACTAAATATTTATCAGACCTGTCTTACAAATACTTCCTGTCCTTCCTCACAGACTGAAGATGTATCTTAGAGTCACTGCATAGTTTTTGCTGAGACCATTTTAAGTTCACTACTTGTATTGATTCTTACTGAGTTAGTAATACAAGAGATTTATCTCACTTCAAAACATGATGTAAATAGGGGTTCTTGTTATAGTTGAGTCTATTTCCATCATATTTAGAAAAACATCCTAATTTTGCGCCATATCATTGGACAGGAGCCAAAGTTTCATGTGGAGCTGGGATTTCTTGCAAGGAGTACATTTTCATCTTCCACCAGGTACAAAGTTTGCTATCCAATCTTCTGTTCCTACTCGGGTATTTGAACCCTACTTCTTTCATCTGATTGTATAACCTTCTGGGACACATTCTTCACACCCTACTTACTTTTTATGTCCAAAATCTCCTTCATTTCTGATACCTAGAGAATTTACTTCTTGATTTAAAAACTGGCAGCGTACTTTTAAAGATGTATTTTAAATCTATTACCCTGTATTTCTGTGTGTTTGAAATTTGGAGTGTGCTCAGGAGGGCACTTACAGCATTTGTTCAGTCTACCATCTTGAAAGGGATTATTTGTTAAACTCTAAATGCAATAAGTGGGGAAACCCACTAGACCATTCAGGTATGACCTAAATCAAATCCTTTATGACTATACAGTGGAAGTGAGAAACAGATTTAAGGGACTAGATCTGATAGACAGACTGCCTGATGAACTATGGGTGGAGGTTCAAGACATTGTACAGGAGACAGGAATCAAGACCATCCCCAAGAAAAAGAAATGCAAAAAAGCAAAATGGCTGTCTGAGAAGGCCTTACACAAAGCTGTGAAAAGAAGAGAAGCAAAAAACAAAGGAGAAAAGGAAAGATGTATCCATTTGAATGCAGAGTTCCAAGGTGGAGAGGGAGGTGGGAGGGGGGATCGGGATTGGGAATACATGTAAATCCATGGCTGATTCATATCAATGTATGACAAAACCCACTGGAAAAAAAAAATAATAATAAAAAAAAAAATTAAAAAAAAAAAAAAAAAAAAGAATAGCAAGGAGAGATAAGAAAGCTTTCCTCATCATTCACTGCAAAGAAATAGAGGTAAAAAATAGAATGGGAAACTCTAGAGATCTCTTCAAGAAAAATAAAGATACCAAGGGAATGTTTCATGCAAAGATGGGCTCAATAAAGGACAGAAATCATATGGATCTAATAGAAGCAGAAGATATTAAAAAGAGGTGGCAAGAATACACAGAAGAACTGTACAAAAAAGACCTTCATGACCCAGATAATCATGATGGTGTGATCCCTCACACTCACCTAGAGTCAACATCCTGGAATTTGAAGTCAAGTGAGCCTTAAGAAGAATCACTATGAACAAAGCTAGTGGAGGTGATGGAATTCCAGTTGAGCTATTTCAAATCCTGAAAGATGATGCTGTGAAAGTGCTGCCCTCAATATGCCAGCAAATTTGGAAAACTCAGCAGTGGCCACAGGATTGGAGAAGGTCAGTTTTCATTCCAATCCCAAAGAAAGGCAATGCCAAAGAATGTTCAAACTACTGCACAATTGCACGCATCTCACACGCTAGTAAAGTAATGCTCAAAATTCTCCAAGCCAGGCTTCAACAATTGTGAACCGTGAACTTCCAGATGTTCAAGCTGGTTTTAGAAAAGGCAGAGGAACCAGAGATCGAAGTGCCAACATCTGCTGGATCATCGAAAAAGCAAGAGAGTTCCAGAAAAACATTTCTGCTTTATTGACTATGCCAAAGCCTGTGATTATGTGGATCACCACAAACTATGGAAAATTCTGAAGGAGATGGGAATACCAGACCACCTGACCTGCCTCTTGAGAAACCTGTATGCAAGTCAGGAAGCAACAGTTAGAACTGGACATGGAACAACAGACTGGTTCCAAATAGGAAAAGCAGTACGTCAAAGCTATATATTGTCACCCTGCTTATTTAACTTATATGCAGGATACATCATGAGAAACGCTGGGCTGGATGAAGCTCAAGATGGAATCAAGATTGCCGGGAGAAATATCAATCACCTTAGATATGCAGATGACACCACCCTTATCACAGAAAGTGAAGAAGTAAAGAGCCTCTTGATGAAAGTGAAAGAGGAGAGTGAAAAAGTTGGCTTAAAGCTCAACATTCAGAAAACTAAGATCATAGCATCCAGTCCCATCACTTCATAGCAAATAGATGGGGAAACAGTGGAAACAGTGGCTGCCTTTATTTTGGGGGGCTCCAAAATCACTGTAGATGGTGACTGCAGCCATGAAATTAACAGATGCTTACTCCTTGGAAGGAAAGTTATGACCAACCTAAATAGCATATTAAAAAGCAGAAACAGTACTTTGCTAACAAAGGACTGTCTAGTCAAGGCAATGGTTTTCCCAGTGGTCATGTATGGATGTGCGAGTTGGACTGTGAAGAAAGCTGAGTGCCGAAGAATTGATGATTTTGAACTGTGGTGTTAGAGAAGACTCTTTCGAGTCCCTTGGACTGCAAGGAGATCCAACCAGTCCATCCTAAAGGAGATCAGTCCTGGATGTTCATTGGAAGGACTTGATGTTGAAGCTGAAACTCCAATACTTGGCCACCTGATGCTGACTCATTTGAAAAGACCCTGATGATGGGAAAGATTGAGGGCAGGAGGAGAAGGGAACGACAGAGAATGAGATGGTTGGGTGGCATCACCAACTCAATGGACATGGGTTTTGGTGGACTCTGGCAGTTGGTGATGGACAGTGAGGCCTGGTGTGCTGCTCTTCATGGGGTCACAAAGAGTCGGACACGACTGAGCAACCGAACTGAACTGAACTGAAATGCAATCACATTTGTCAAGAAAGATATTATGGTGCATCTGTCAGCAGCAGATTATAAAAATTCTATCCTATGATTTTTCCTGAGAATGTAAATAAGTAATTTAGATCAATATTCTGAACTCAGGCTCAGACTATATTTCTTTTTTTTCTAATTGAAATGTAGCTGATTTACAATGTTGAGTTCTAGCTGGAGAGAAAATTTTGGATAAACTCAAGGAATTTCCTGCCAGTGGGAGTGTGAGTGCTAAGTCGCTTCAGTAGTGTTGGATTCTGTGCAACCCTCTGGACTGTAGCCTGCCAGACTTCACTGTCCATGGGATTCTCCAGGCAAGAATCCTGGAGTGGACTGCCATCTCTTCTCCAGGGGATCTTGCAGACAAAGGGACTGAACCCACGTCTCATATGTCCTCAGCATTGGCAGGAAGATTCTTTACCACTAGCACCACTTGGGAACCCCATGCCAGTGGGTATCAGACCTCAGTTCCAGAACCCTGTGGATGTTGTTTTATATGGTAAGGTGTCCATAATTTGACTATATGAAGGCTTTTAAGGAGATTATTCTGGATTATGCAGGTGGGCCTAAATATGTCATGTGTTTTCATAAGAGAAAGATAGAGGGAAATTAGATACACACAGAGGGGAAGGAGATGAGAAGACTAAGGCATGAGACAGCCACGAGCCAAGAAAAGCTGGAAAAGCAAGAGATGGATATGCCGTGTTTGTGTGTGTGTTAGTTGCTCAGTCGTGTCCGACTCTTTGCGACCCCATGAATTGCAGCATGCCAGGCCTCCCTGTCCATCATAATCTCCCGAAGTTTACACAAACTCATGCCCATCGAGTCGGTGATGCCATCCAGCCATCTCATCCTCAGTCGCCCCCTTCTCCTCCTGCCCCCAATCCCTCCCAGCATCAGGGTATTTTCCAATGAGTCAACTCTTTGCATGAGGTGGCCAGAGTATTGGAGTTTCAGCTTCAGCATCAGTCCTTCCAGTGAACACCCAGGATTTATCTCCTTCAGGATGGACTGGTTGGATCTCCTTGCAGTCCAAGGGACTCTCAAGAGTCTTCTCCAACACCATAGTTCAAAAGCATCAATTTTTCAGCGCTCAGCTTTCTTCACAGTCCAACTCTCACATCCATACATGACCACTGGAAAAACCATAGCTTTGACCAGACAGACCTTTGTTGGCAAAGTACTATCTCTGCTTTTTAACATGCTGTCTAGGTTGGTCATAACTTTCCTTCCAAGGAGTAGCTCAGTTCAGTTCACTTCAGTCGCTTAGTCGTGTTCGACTCTTTGTGACCCCAGGATTAGCAGCACGCCAGGCCTCCCTGTCCATTACAAATTCCCAGAGTTTACTCAAACTCATGCCCATCGAGTCAGTGATGCCATCCAGCCATCTCATCCTCTGTCGCCCCCTTCTCCTGCCCCCAATCCCTCCCAGCATCAGGGTGTTTTCCAATGAGTCAACTCTTTGCATGAGGTGGCCAGAGTATTGGAGTTTCAGCTTCAGCATCAGTCCTTCCAGTGAACACCCAGGATTTATCTCCTTCAGGATGGACTGGTTGGATCTCCTTGCAGTCCAAGGGACTCTCAAGAGTCTTCTCCAACACCACAGTTCAAAAATATCAATTTTTCGGTGCTCAGCTTTCTTCACAGTCCAACTGTCACATCCATACATGACCACTGGAAAAACCACAGCCTTGACCAGATGGACCTTTGTTGGCAAAGTACTATCTCTGCTTTTTAATATGCTATCTAGGTTGGTCATAACTTTCCTCTCAAGGAGTAAGCATCTTTTAATTTCATGGCTGCAGTCACCATCTGCAGTGATTTTGGAGCCCAAAAAAATAAAGTCTGCCACTGTTTCCACTGTCTCCCCATCTATTTCCCATGAGGTGATGGGACCAGATGCCATGATCTTAGTTTTCTGAATGTTGAGCTTTAAGCCAAATTTTTCACTGTCCTCTTTCACTTTCATCAAGAGGCTTTTTAGTTCGTTTTCACTTTCTGCCATAAGGGTGGTGTCATCTGCATGTCTGAGGTGACTGATATTTCTCCCGGCTATCTTGATTCCAGCTTGTGCTTCTTCCAGCCCAACGTTTCTCATAATGTACTCTGCATATAAATTAAATAAGCAGGGTGACAATATACAGCCTTGACGTACTGCTTTTCCTATTTGGAACCAGTCTGTTGTTCCATGTCCAGTTCTAACTGTTGTTTCCTGACCTGCATACAGGTTTCTCAAGAGGCAGGTCACGTGATCCTGTATTCTCATCTCCTTCAGAATTTTCCAGTTTCTTGTGATCCACACAGTCGAAGGCTTTGGCATAGTCAATAAAACAGAAAAAGATGTTTTCTGGAACTCTCTTGCTTTTTGATGACCCAGCAGATATTGGCAATTTGATCTCTGGTTCCTCTGCCTTTTCTAAAATCAGCTTGAGCATCTGGAAGTTCTTGGTTCACGTATTGCTGAAGCCTGGCTTGGAGAATTTTGAGCATTATCTTACTAGCGTGTGAGATGAGTACAATTGTGTGGTAGTTTGAGCATTCTTTGGGATTACCTTTCTTAGGGATTGGAATGAAAACTGACCTTTTCCAGTCCTGTGGCCACTGTTGAGTTTTCTAAATTTGCTGGCATATTGAGGATAGCACTTTCACAGCATCATCTTTTAGGTTTTGTTAGTTGCTTAGTCGTGTCCAACTCTTTGCAACCCCATCGACTGTAGCCCACCATGCCCCTCCCTCCATGGGATTCTCCAGGCAAGAATACTGGAGTGGGTTGCCATTTCCTTCTCCAGGGATATGCCCTGAGAGCCTTCCAAAGCTGTGTGGCCCTAATGGAAACTTTATCATGAAGGTTTTTAACCTTTTTAACTTCTAGCCTTCAGAAATGTGAGGGAATATACTTCTGTCACTTGAAACCACCAAGGTCGTACTAATTGGTTAGAACAGCCACAGGAAACAAGTACATTCCTGAAACATTTGTGGAGGTGAAATGTTGATGTTAATACCCAACAATGAATAAATACACAGCTCTTTCCCTGGGAATTTTTACTTTACTAGCCCCTTGTCAAAAGGAATGTCCTGACAATAAAATCTTAGGCATTTACAGAGAGCCATGGCTCAAGTGGTAAAGAATTTGCCTGCAATGCAAGAGACAGGGTTTCAGTCCCTGGATTGGGAGGAGGAAATGGCAACCCACTCCCGTGTTCTTGCCTGGAAAATCCCATGGACAGAGAAGCGTGATGGGCTACAGTCCATGAAGTTGCACAGTCAGTCATGACTGAGCACCCTTGCACAGGCAGGTCTGGTCATGAAGAGTAATATTTTGAGAAATCAGCTTTCAGGCAGTGCTTACAGTGGTGGTACCAGTGTTCCAGAGTGCCCGTGTTGTCTGGGATGGTTATTCAAAACTTCAGAAGATCAATACCAACCATAATTGATGGAATTTTGGATGCTGAGAGAATAGGAAAGTTAGAGGGAACAGATTAAGTTCCTTCATTTATTTCCTTCTTTTATTCATTCATGCAGTTATCCAAGCAACGAAGAAGCCAATACCCTTTGATGTAGGAGAACGTCAGACATTGAGATTAAAGACTAAGGGCTTTGGGTGACACAGGCTGGGCTTCCACTCCTGTCTCCCCACTATGCTGAGATGACCTTGACAGAGTTAGGTATTAGACTTGGCAAAGTCTTCATTTATTTAAAAAAAAGGCGGGGGGGGGTACTAATGTCTACCTTTCAGAGAACTTACGAGGACCAGATGAGAAGCTTATGCAAAGGATTGGAGGTGTGTTTGGGGTGCACTAAAAACTCACTGCATACATATACGTGCAGCCGCTCAATCATGCCTGACTCTTAGCAGCCCCATGGACTGTAGCCCAGTCTCCTGTAGCCAGACTCCTCTGACCATGGGGTTTCCCAGGCAAGAATACTGGAGTGAGTTGCCATTTACTCCTCCAGGGGATCTTCCCAACACAGGGATCAAACCCACATCTCCTGCATTGGCAGGCAGATTCTTTACCAGAGAGTCATCTGGGAAGCCAATACTCAGTGAAGCCCAGGTAGCACTACAGAGTACCTCCACTTCTCGAGATGTGGACTCTTTCTATTTACTTCTTAGTTGATCTATCAGGCATTGCAGTTGCCTCCTCCCCTGAAGGATTTTGCCAGAGATAAATGTGAGACATGAGAACTTTTAAATTACAGTGAAGTTATGCAGTGTAAGCTATGCTGTGTGTGCAACCCACTTTGGGAGCACACGGGGGAAAAGACCCATCTACATGGGCAAAGAATGGAGAGAGGAAGAGGAGGATCTGGAAAGGCTTCAAGGAGACAGTGACTTTGAAGATGGGTCTGGAAGACTGTGAAGGACTCGATCTTCTAGAAGAGAAAACAACCACATGTGTTCCTAAAGATCTGTGATTGGATTTCATGGTCTGAAACTTCAGGGCAACTTGACTTCCAAATTACTGTATCTCCCAGAGATTCTAGCACATACAGAGGGCTCCATGGGTGGTTGGGGATGGAAAGGAGAGAGAAGGAGCAGAGGAAGGACAGAGATGAAGAAAGCAAGGTCCATATACTACTTTATGAACCTTGTGGTTCATAAAGCTATGGTTTTACCAGCAGTCATGTATGGATGTGAGAGTTGGACCATAAAGAAAGCTGTGCCCCGAAGAATTGATGTTTTTGAACTGTGGTGTTGGAGAAGACTCTTGAGCATCCCTTGGACTGCAAGGAAATCAAACCAGTCCATCCTAAAGGAAATCAGTCCTGAATATCCATTGGAAGGACTGATGCTGAAGCTGAAGCTCCAGTACCTTGACCTCCTGATGTGAAGAACTAACTCATTGGAAAAGACGGTGATGCTGGGAAAAATTGAAAGTAGGAGGAGAAGGGGACAACAAAGGATGAGATGGTTGGATTGCATCACCAACTCGATGGACATGAGTTTGAGCAAGCTCCGGGAGTTGGTGATGGATAGGGAGGCCTGGAGTGCTGCAGTCCATGGGGTCTCAAAGAGTCAGACATGACTGAGCAACCAAACTGAACTGTGCCCTGAAGAGTTATCTCCTTCTCCCCAAGGGAAAGGGCAAAATAACTTAGTGTTGTGGAATTAAGGTGTTTTTTTTCCGCCCTGAGACTTGCACTTTTCTGACTAGGGATTTTTCTGTGTGTGTTATCTTATTTAATCCTCACAACATGCCCAAAGTCCCAGACATTGAAATCCCAGTCTGATTCCAGAGTCTTCTGTTTCCATGGCATCCTGACCATCAAATACTGCTATTTCTTTAACAAGAAAACAGAACTATCAGAGAAAAGATCTGATTTCTTGTCTAAGATCGGTTACTAACTGTGTGATTTCGGGTTGCTTACAGACTTACCTGCTGGTCCTCAGTTTCCTCTTTTGTGTAATAGCAATAATGCCTGCCATTGCTAACTCTGCAAGATTGCTGTGAGGGTCTCCATAGTATGAGTGTGTAAAGGAAAATAACCTTTGATAATTTTAAAGCTATAAACATGTGAAGACCTGTTAGTGACGTTCATACAAAGTGTCTATAACTGATACCAGATCCTTCACTGAGTAGGGAAGAAAGGGTGGAACAAGGAGAATGGAACAGAGTCAAATATTCAGGCACAGAGGTAAAAGGGCATAAGAACCTGCCAGCACACTTGAAGGTCTGACTCTGCTACTTCATAGCTTCTCTGTCTGAACCAAGTCCGTCCAAACCTGATGTGATAATCTTTACTTTTCTGCATCCTGTCTTTGTGTTTACCCAAGACTCCGGAATTCATAGACTGTTTCTCACCCCCAAACACTTGCATCCATCCCTGGGGAGAAGATCCTTCCCTCTCCAAATATGTACAAAACCACCATCCCCAGCGCAGGCTGCAGGCTGACTGAGCTCAGGGCTATTCTGGGGCAGCCAGTTTGCACGCTGATAGGGGAGGATTAATGAGACAGTCTGCTCATCCATTGCAATTAGAAACAACACTGGAACTATTCTGGGGCTATTTCTATGCAGGGAACTTGAACTGCTCATCAGCCCTCCTCACTCAGAGACCTGTGGGTAATTAGGGCTGTGTTAAATATAGGAGAATCAGCCCAGAGCAGCCCCATCTGTGCTGGCGCCTTGGGTGCTGAGGATACACAGTGCCCTCAGCTAGCACTCCAAGAGCACTAAAAGAAGGATTTAGCAGCAACCTGGAGGATTTTGGTGTTGCTTAACTAAAGCTAAAAATGCCCTGGCCTTTTAGCCACACATGGGCTGTCAGAGACAATTCAGGAGTGAAGAACCACGTCAGCCCCAGTAATGCATCCTGACATTTATGGACCCTGAAGAGCCAAGCCCGCAGGTTTGCCACCAGACCATTAAAAGGAGCAGTTCGTCTTAGAACTGAGAGCGTGGAAGGAGTATTGCATAAGTCGATCAACCTTATATCTCAACACGACCAACTTGATGGACAGGGGTGAGCAAAGACGCATCTGTATCATTGCAACCACCTGATGCCAAACAGTTGTGTGGACACTGGGTCATTATGAAGTGATTTTCTGTCCTTGTGAAAAGATACTCTTAAGTCAGGAGCTAACGGCACTCTGGATTTGAAAATTCTTAGCAGCCATTAAGTAATTTTCCCATGCGATTGCCAAGGGGCTGATAAAGAACAGGTATTATTACCTCCATTTCTAAGATTTTATGGCCATCTTTATTTTCTAAAAGTTGAAGTATGGAGAGGAAAGTCAGGCCCAGCAGCAGGGCCCACAGTAGGTCCCAGAGAGGGCCACCTTGAACTCCTGTGGGCAAGTCATCAACGTGGGATGGTCCTCACTTCTGTTTTCATGCTTTGTTCTTTTTTCTCTTTAGCATCACTGATTCCCATTACTCTGTCTTCTAGCTGCTGATGCATCCTTCTGTATCATTTAGCCTACTTTTGATTCCTTCCAGAGTATTTTTAATGTCAGATATTATATTCTTCATCTCCATTTGGCTGTTCTTTTTATTTTCTAATTCTCTGTTAAAAACGTCTAATTTCTTGCTCTGTGCATCCATTTTACTCCCAAGATCTTTGATCATCTTTTTAGTCACTGCCCTGAACTCATCCTCATATATAGATTATCCGTTTCTACTTCACTTAGCTCTTCCTCTAGGATTTTAGTTTGTTCCTTTGTCGGAAACATGTTCCTTCTGAAGACTGTGCTTGTCCATGGGTGAGTGGTGCTGGGTCTTGAGCCCTTTGGTGAGATAGGCCATTAGACCTAAATCTCTTTAAACTATATAAGAGGAATCCTTAAGCATAGTATGTACTGTTTGTTGTTCCAGGACATTCCAGTTCATATTTGTCCTGAGGAGAAAACATATTTATCCCCTTATAAGAAAATAGTGGTAATGAGAAAAACAAAAAGCTGACTTAAGTGCACACTTCCTCTTTTGAGCTTCAGGTTTGTTCAATCATGAAATGATTCAGAAGGAAATAATTATAATTTAAACACAACTTACAAAGATTATACAATCATATATGTTTTTAGAGGGCTCAGTAGCCTCAACTTTATCCTGGCACCAAAGACAAGTGGCTTTTAGGGAATTCTCTTCAAGATAAAGGATAAGTTGTTACAGATAATCCTTCCTACTACTAAGGAAAGAGGCACAGTGTCTAATAGGTTTTCTTGAATTTTACCGAAAACATATATCCTCACTGGGCATGCTAATCCAATCTACCAAGTAACATGAAAGGTTATTAATTTAATTAGAAAGAAAGGAAGTGAAGTCGCTCAGTCGTGTCCAACTCTTTGCTACCCCATGGACTGTAGCCTGCCAGGCTCCTCCATCCATGAGGTTTTCCAGACAAGAATCCTGGAGTGGGTTGCCATTTCCTTCTCCAGAAGATCTTCTGACCCAGGGATCGAACCTGGGTCTCCCACACTGCAGGCAGACTCTTTACCATCTGATTCACCAGGGAGTAAGGTTCCTGATGTATTATAATTTACAGTAACAAATAAATATTTGGTCTTTGTTCCTGCTTTTGATATATAGAGTTCCTAAAACCCTTGGAATTTCCCACGGATGAGAGTGATACCGGTGCATTTTGTCACGCCAGTGAGATAACTTTTGGAAAGCACCTAAGGACGGGGGCTAGGCGCTAGGGAAACCAACCATGTAATTAAATATTTGGAACTTTCAGCCCCACCTTAGACCTCTGGAGAGGAGAAAGAGGCTGGAGATTTAGTTCAATCACTAATGATTTAATCAGTCGTGCCAACATAACAAAACCTCTGTAAAAACCCAAAAGGACAGGACTTGATGAGGTTCTGGGCTAGTGAACACATGGAGATTTGGGAAGAATGGTGTGCTCTAAGAAGGCATAAAAGCTCTGTGCCCTTTTCCTATATCTTGCCCTATGTATTTCTTCTACTTGGCCATTCCTAATAAACTGGTAATCTAGTAAGTCAAATGTTTCTCAGAGTCCTCTATGCCATCTAGCAAATTAAATCCAGGGAGGGTGTCATTGGAACTCACAATCTTCAGATGGTCATTCAGAAACACTGGTAATAACCTGGACTTGTGATTGATGTCTGGAGTGGGAGGGTATAGTCTTGTAGGACTAAATCCTTAACCTGTGGCACCTGGTGCTATCTCCAAATAGATAGTGTCAGAATCTAGTTGAATTGTAGGACACCCAACTGGTTTCCAATAATAACTTGGTATGGTGGGGAAAAAAACCCACACATTAGAACTGGGTGTAGAAGCTGAGCTCCAGAATAAGAGAAGTGTCTGCAATATTTCAAGACTGTTCTGAAAGCTGCTCTGATATCTATACCTAGTACATCCCATGGTGCTAGAAGGGTCGTTATTAGACAGGGATCGTGTACGAAGCCGTTAACCTGATAGGTGAATGATAGAGCAGCCATTTAGGATTTTGGAACAAAACTCTGACAGCTTCTTCAGGAAAATACTATTCTTTTTTTCAGTAACAGTTTGAAATTGAAAGCTTAATCATAGATCATTATTTTATAACACAACCTGGATTGTTCATGAAGAAATGTATTACTGACCCACTAAGTCTCTAAATTGGGCAAGAATAACATTATTTGATTGTCAAGTGGAACTGCACTATGTGAAATCAGATTCAAGTAAGTTAAATAAATAAGTGATCTATTCCTGCTGCATCACTTTCTTGTACTCACAGTTATGGCTTCATGGAGTGTTCTCTGTGACCAGTGGACTGAAAGAAAAATATTTGATCTTGATTGCAGAGTTTTGTATGATATCTCGATATCATCCTAAAACGAATGGCTACGTCACTACAGCCCCACTCAGTGGGCGGCCAAGGCTGAGAGTGGTGAAGGAAAAATTTCCCAGCGGGCAGAACTTCCAGCAGTGCACCTGGTTGTTCATTTTGCCTGAGAGTCAGAGATATGGATCTACATTGCTTCACAAGAAGTAGCTAATGGTTTAGATGGCTTCTCAGGGACTTAGAAGAAATACGATTGACAAATTGGAGACGGAAAATTCTGGGGAATAAGTCAATGGACAGAACTCTCTGAATGGGCATAAGACGTACCATGTGAGTGTTCAAAAAGCTCAACCTCAGCATAAAAAGATCTTAATAAGGGACAAGAAAATGTATTCTGTGAATCTCTGTCAAGTCTGGTTCTCCCAGTCACACCTGTCTTTAACCAGTGGCTCATGTACAAAGTAGCCATGATGGAAGAGATGGAGGTTATGCATGGGGTCAGTAACATGAATTTCCATTCACCATGGCTACTCTGACTACAGCCAACACTGAGCACCCAACTTACCCAAAGCAGAGACAAATACCAAGCCCTGGAAATGGAACCATTTCTAGGGTAATCAGACAGCTATATGCTGTAGGTTAATTACACTGGAACTCTCCTATCATGGAAGGAGAAGTGTTTTGTTCCCACTCTATAGAAACACACTCCTCAGATGGATTAGACTTCACTTGCAATACTTTTGCCAAAATTAGTATCTGTGGGCTTATAGAATTCTTAAATCTATTCACCATCATAGCATTCCACAATGCCTTGTTTCTGATGAAGGAACTTATTTTGCAGCACAGGAAGTGGGGTGACAGGCTCACACTTGTGGAATTTACTACTCTTGCTATGTTATCCGTCATTCTGAAGCAGTAAAATAGTGCTCTTGACATTTCAGTTATGGAGCTAGATGGATGGAAAACTTTTCAGGACTAGGGTAATGTCCTGCAAGATGCAGTAAATTCTCGAACATATATGTCAACAAATATATGTTGCTGTTTCTCCCTTATCCAAGATTCACAGGCCCAGAAAGAGCTGTAAATGAAAAAAATTCCTCTCACTGTTACTCCTGGTGATCTACTTGCAAAATTTGTTCTATCTACTCTGCACCTTTGTGCTCTACTGGTCCAGAAGTCTTAGTTTCCAAAGCACAGATGCACCTGCTAGGAGATCCTACAATGGCTCCATTATACTGGAAGTTGACGCTATCTGCTAATTTGGGCTCCTCATGCTAAAGAAGAAAACAGGCAAAGGATGGGGTTGCTGTATTTCTGGAATGACTTGTGACTACCAAGGGGTAACTGGATTACTATAGGACTATGGGAGTAGGAAGAACTAAATCTAGATGAAGGGACCTCTTGTACTCTCATGTCTTACAATAAAAGGACCCAATGCAGGTAGGACTGCCAAAGGTTCAGATCCATCAAAAATAAAGATTTAGGTTATCCCAACAGCCAGGAAACTGTGAGCAGGTGAGATGCTTGTTGAGGACAAAGGGTAAATAGAATGGGTAGTAAAAGAAGGAAGTTATAATTATCACCTATGACTACATGATCACTTGTAGAAATTAGGACAGTAAGAGTTATAAACATTTCTTACTTTGGTATAAATATATTTGATTTATATTAATCAATTCTTTTTTTCTCCTATAGCTATTGTACCATCTAATATTAAATGTGGTTATTCTTTGTAGTAGTCTCTTTGGGCTGTAATAACAAAGTCCCCAAAACTGAGTAACTAAAAGTAATAGAAATGTATTACCTTATAGTCTGGAGGCTTGAAGTCCAAAATCAAGGTGTTAGCAGGGTTGGTTCTTTTGGAGACTCTGAGAATATGTTTCATGTCTCTCTCCTAGCTTCTGGTGATATCCAGTAATTTTTGGTGCTCCTTAACTCTTAGATGAATCACTCCAGTCTCCACCTCCCTAGTTATATGGCATTGGTTCCTCTGTGTGTGTCCAAATCACCCTTTTATAAGAGGGATTTGTCCAATTATACCAGTAATTGTATTAGCTCCCATCCTAATCCAATATGACCTTTTAAAACCTTGATTACATCTGCAACTATGCTATTTTCAAATAAGATCACATTTACAAGGTCTGAAATTAAAACTTCAAAAACATCTTTTTGGCAAACACAATTCAATCTACAATATCCTTATATCTCAGCATTTAAATTACATAATTTCAAAGAGAGAGCAGATCTCAAGTACAAGAGAAATGATTGCCCCCAAATGAATAAAGTAACACATGAGACTATGCACTCTCATTTTGAGAGAGGATTAGTATCTCTTCAACTGTGGAAGTGATAGCTGCATCTTCTTAGGTGGAAACATCACTTTCTTATGTCTTTGTTTGGAAGTTTTATATATATATATATATATGGTTAAGAGAAGTGTAAATGGATAGCAAGTTGGCAAATGATAGACTCTGGCAGTTTTGTGCGAGGTCAACTTAGCTGAATCTGAAATTGCATTTCCCAGAAATCCTTTCTCTATTTCACACTGGGATAAGGTTCACCTTAAAAGAAATCTGCATGAGATTGTAACACACAAGAAGCAGCAGCCATTATACTATGAAGAGTACACCAATGACTATTGCAATCTATGCACATTTTCACCTACCTGGAAACTCACCTTAGCTTAGGGCCATAACTGTGACTGCAGCTCTTAAAGCTATTTCCAGATCTCCTCCTTTGCTTCATAAGTCCTGCACGAGGTACATGGTCAGCAACATGGGAAAGGATACTTCTGGGTACTGGATACTTCTAAGCCACCCACATCATGGAAGTTGGTAAAAGGTAAATGTGGGCACTATGTTTTTCCACATAATTACAGTTCTTCCTTGTTCTCCTTTACTTTATGGCCACCTTTTCTCCCTGTTAGCTCTGTTGATCCACAGAGACATGGATCATCATCATCAAGCATGGAGGCAATACACTCGCATTGACTTCTTCACTATAGCACACAGTTGTCTAACCCTGTGTATCTTCCAGCAAACACTGGCAAAGTTTGTCACAAAGGAGGAAATCAGGAACAATGGAAAGCACTGGCATTCATAGTCTACAATCTCCATAAAGTCAGAAAATCTTCTACAGATAGGTTTTGGACAGTTATTTCTAAATACCTTCTTATTGCCTTTCTGGATCCTTACTCGTCATTTTTGATGCTCTCTTCCACACATCCATATATTATGACTGTCTCCAATGAGAGCTTAAAAACAAATATCAACCCATATCTCTGGAGATTGGATGTTACAATGCTTGGGGAATAAAATATAATGTGTTGTAGCTTATTTATAAGAGCCTACTCACAGTCAGGGTGACACCCATTATTTCTTGATTTCTATTCAGTTTTACTTGCCAAATTTCTCACCTTCCAGAAGATCTAGTTAGAGCAATTTACAAGCATTCTATCTTATTCAACTTCTGAAGTGTGATTTAGTTTTCCTAGTTCTTTTTGTTTGTTTTACTATAAACTCCCATTTTCTCCTGTTGCCCGTATGTTATCACCTTTCAGAGGGTTGTCTTTTCTCATTTACTATCAACATGTGGTTTGGGAGACATGTGCATTTCCTCTTTCATATCTTCCCTTGTACATGTCCTCCTTTTGTCAGCTCCCCTGCCACATGTCCTGCCTTACATGTCCTTTTCCAAAAGTTGCTAGCACGAGCTCCTCCATGAAATGTGAACTCTACTTCTGGGTTAATATTCCTTGATTAAAAACATATTAACTGTGGGTGGGGGGAAGTGCTTATAGAGGAGCTGAAGCTACTATTCTATTTAATGTAAAGTAACAATGCCTGTGTTTTTCTTTTATTTGATTAGATACATTACAGATTCATTCTATTGTTAAATTAATCCAACATGAAACAATTCTTGCTGGACTCAGAGAATAATATGTTCATCAGCTATTCAGAGACCCTGCTTCTCAGGAAGACAACAGTGAATTTCCGGCTCAGTCCCAAAGCTCTGAGACAAGTGAGGCTCAGAACCTGTAACAGAGCAGAACCCTATGGGACCTTCTCAGGGCAAACTCCTCCCTCATATCCTTGGCTTAGATCCTTTTTGAAGTGCCTAGATGACAGTATTGATGCACATTTCCTGAGTTGTTTCACAGATGCTAAAACCACCATCAAAGAGAAGAAATTAACTACTTGATGGCCATGAGCACACAACCCCCAGACCTACTGGCACCTAAGCAATGATAATGTTAAGCTCTGTAACGCTGCACTGTTACCTCACCATCAGCCGATCAGCACAAGCTGATCACATACCTCGGGACTCCAGTTCCTTACCTTGTCCTTAAAAATGCTTTGCTGAAACCCATCTAGCAGTTTGGATGTTTTAAGTACCAGCTGCCCTAACTCCTTGCTTGACATCTTGCAATAAACACTGCACTTTCCTTCACCACAACCTGGTGTCAACAGACTGCCTTTACAACTGGAAGGTGAGCAAACCAAAGTCTGACTCAGTAACAAAACCTGGGGAATCTGGTTTCTAGTGCAATGGCTTGGTTAATCCATGTAAATTTCACTAAGTGGTTAACATTCCTCATGAAGAAACAGAGGCTAAGTGATTCAAAACAGATTAGTAGAAAGAAGATGAGTTTCTCAGAATTCTTGGTATGCTCATTGGCAGAATTCCTATCTGCCCCAGGACAATCTTGCTCTCAAAACCATAATGTTATAAAGTTCAAAAATCATAAATTATTTCCATATAGCTCAAGAAACTATAGCAATTCTTATTTTGTTAAAAAGGAAAAAAAAAGGGAATAAAACTCACACTATCAGAACTTTAATATTTGGACTTAGAATAAAGAAAAATAAATATATAGTAAATCATTATATATTTTAAATCCCTAATTACACATCAATCCCACTCCTTAAATATGTTCTAGCACCAAGAAAATTGTTAGATTGAAGAGTAGAAAGCACCATAAGAAAAATTTGATTTTCACCTTAATGCTTTGTAATAAACCAAACTAAGTCAAGACAACCTTCAGTTAATTCTTGTTAAATTCAGTCTCTACTTTTCTAATCAAACAAAAAGTTAATCACTTCTAATAGAAAAGCTATTTTTAAAATGTCAAAAATACTTCATTATAACACTGGTCAGAAAATGTTCACAAGGATATTATGTCCAAATGTACTCATATAGAATTGGAAATTTCAAAATCATTCTTTTTTACTCACCTTGGGCAAATTTTAATTTGCTGTGAATCCTCCCTATGGCCAATTCCCTGGATGCTTCTATTTTAATAAAACATGGAAAACATTTGATTTGTGTTCTTCCCCTACACCCTCCCTACTCCTCTGTGGACTGGGAACCCATGGAATACCAACTATGTATTAACCAAGTGTGTTGGGGAAGCTGTACTTATGAAGTTGAATTCAGTTTGCTGGCAGAAAAGTAGGAGACAGCGGTGTGTTGCAGTATGTACCAGGTCTTCCCTGGTGGCTCAGATGGTAAAGAATCTGCCTGCAATGCTTCATGATTAATGTTCCCAAAGATGCCAAGTGGGTAAATGACAATGGAAGGGGGATATCAAGACCCCTACAATATTGATATTGTAGGGGTCACAGATATTGATCAAAGCGCCACTGGGGAGGATCAGAGAATTCTAACCCATCAATCTGGCTGTGACCTGGTCACCAAGACATCACACCAAGGTGTGGTGTAAAACCTCACACCTTTCTCAAGGAGATTACCTGAGGTTTCCCCTTTGCAAGAGGAATTACACTGGCAGAAGTGGATGGCAGGACTACGACCATAGAGGGGACCGTGACCCGGCAGACTAGAGCTTTTTCACTTCCTTGCTAATTCTCCCTGCTTCACACTGAGGCCAGAGAATATTTCCTCTCCCTCATCTTTCTATCCCTGTATCAAAAATTTGTGTTTACTTTCAGTTACGTTACATGGACAGCTTACAAGAGGTAAGAGATACTTGAATTGAGGAAAAGAAGAGGAAAAAGACACATTTCCAAATGATTTTCATTTATATAATGAAAATAAAATTTTTACACAATCAACAGAAACACACCAAGTTTTTTTGCGAAAAATATTTTTAAATAAATTTTTGTCTTTTTTTTTTTTTTACATTCTGATATACATATGTAACAAGGTTTATGGCACTATAACCAGAATCAAATCAAAGAAAAAAAAAAAGGAAAAAGGTGGGAAAGAAAGTAACTGGTTTTGTTTAATTCCTTTCTATCTCCAAGCTGGCAACTTTTCACTATTTGTCTATTTTTAAGCTGCCAACTCTAACTCATTTGCACACTCAAAACACCATATTATTGCACGAGGAGCCAGTGAAGGCATATGGTATAATGGTCAGTTCCTTGCTATTTGAAAAAAAAAAAAATCTCTTAAACACAGAGAGGGAAGAAAAATAATCCAGAGTATGAAACACACAAAATCAACAGTATCCTTTGTTTCTTTAAAGAATGTGAAGGGTTCTTAGACCACTTAAGCTGCCCTGGTCTTCTCTTTGCACCAGTGAGCACAGCAGGGCTTGGTTTGGTTGGGTTTTTGTTTTCTGTAAGGACAGGTCAGGCAGATCCTAGGTCTTCATGATTCAATGTCTTTTCTACTTACTTTGGGTTCTTTTTAATTGGTTTAAAGTGTAGTATCTTCGGTCTATGAACCTGCACAGACTAGTTAATCGTAAACTCTACAAATAGCTTAAAAGGAAAAGGGGAAGAAACAGGTTTTATGATATTTTTATTGTTGGCTTAAAAAAATTATTTCTTTAGACTCCCTGCTTTGTCAGTTGGTGGGAAGTAAATCTCAATGGCATCAAAAGTTAAATTCTTCTCACACTGGTTAAAAATAAAGTTTTTAAACAAGTTTGCTTCCATTCACAAACTTTACCCCCATCTAAAAAAAAAAAAAAGAGAAAAAAGAAAAGAAAGAATCCATACTCCTTCCTCTTCATCTCCTAATGGAGAACAGTCATCCTTTCCAGCCAGACTATGGTCACACAACTGTCTCCACACCCATCAGCTTTGGTGTAAGGATTCGCGGTGTCACACCGTTGTTCAGGTCTTCCTCAAACTCCAGCAACTGCCCCATGAAGTTAAGGTTTGGGGAAATAATTGGTCGTTTGCCTTTGACAAATTTATAAGCATCAGTCATGGTCATCCGCGTGTGCTTCATCAAGTAAGCAATGACGATGGTGGCAGAGCGGGACACCCCCGCCTGACAGTGGATGAGCAGCCCCTTCCCACACTGGTGAGCTTCCTCTGGAATGAGGGAGAAAAGCAAGAGGTGCCGGGGAGGGGAAAGAGAGATGGAGGGAGAGAGGTTAGCGTTTATCTAGACTTGATGACGCCATATTTTGTAGAGAAAGACGACATTAAAATGGTTTGGAAACTAAGTATAATCTCCTATTTGTGTCTGTTTATGTCACAACCTCCAGAACTGGCTAAAAGCCACATTAGCTTGAATAAGAACCTACATTTCTACATTTAGACAGAAGATTAGGTGAAAGAGTCATTCACCCTAATAGTGGACTTCACAGGTGATGGTGGTCAACTGAGGAAGGAGCCATGACATCATCAGCCTAAATGTTAAATAAGTCACTGGTTAAGTAGACCCTTCTGATTAAGGATGCTAATTCCCATCGTCACACTGTGTCACTTATCGAAACTAGTATTATTAACAATGTCCCTCCCACCTGTGATAGAGAAAAAGAACTTCTTTTTTTATATTGTAGAACTGCTCTGTACAGGAACTAGTATTAAATAGATAAAGAGTTTCAGTCTTAGGAAATGCTGAAGGAGGCTAAAGGAACAAAACTAGAAAGTTACTGTGTTCAGCATCTCACCAAAAAGCCCTACTGTTGCAAAACTAAAGACTTGCAGTACTCAGGCACAGGGTGTGACCTCCATCTGAACTGTCCAATCCCCACACATCCGTGCATGTTGTTCTAACATGGCAATGACATGGAAGACGGAGGAATTTCAGTGATGGCTCAGAATCCAGGGCAATTGAAAAAGATAATACTTTAAAGGTTTTCAGATATATTAAAAACCCAGGAGAACAGCTTGTGGGCACTGTCTGAATGAATTCTTAGTGATACTTCTAAACTATTGGCTTGGCCAAAAAGTTCATTTGGGTTCTTGGAGAGTACGAAGACCCGAGTGAACTTTTTGGCCAACCCGATAAAAGTCATCCCAAAGAGAGTATCCCTGAAAAATATACCAATTAGAAGACTAGGAAAAGAGTATGTAAAGGAGAGCCACATTTTAACATGAACTACTTCTACTGGTTACTCACTCATAGCTCAATAAAACAAACATCGTGCAAATTTTCATCTTAAAAATTCAGAGATTTGACTTACTTCTCATAGATAACAGTATTTTACAAAAGCATCTCCTGTTTTCAATTTCTTTTTTTTAGCACACACTATTTAATGGCCTCCACCCCAAGAGTGGGAAGCATGGGGATTAAGAAGATGAGCCACAAAGGGCTAGGTCTGGCCATGGTTCCACCTTGCAGAGGAACTTGCATGAATCCTGTAACTCCTCAGAGGCTCAATCCTCCGATCTGAATAATGGGAGTAATACTAACCAGGCACAGGCAAATACAGGAATAATATTAGCCGACACAGCAATAACCAACTGTCATAGTTAAATCCTAAACCTAGACTCCGCTTAGTTTACATCAGCCTCTCTGTGAATGCTATTATGTTTCTAAAACAGGGTGTGTTTTTCTTAAAGCAAGACTGTAAGATTTCAGTTTACCCAATGATATAACAATGAAAATTTAAAAATTGTGCCTGTTCAGGGTGTGATGTGGACCTGTTTCCAGGCTTTAATGCTATTTATTTTTTTTGTTTGTTTTGTTTTCTTTCTAAAAAACCAGGTGAGCCTGAATAATTTATAAGGAATGTGGGTGCTTTGATCGAAATCCTCTTAGACCCTAAGCACATCTGATGCTACTCATTAAACAGAAAACAATTTCCTAACTTCCCTCAACTGGAACTAAGACAAAAAATTGCACTCATGACATCATATGTCAACCAGGAAGTTCCTCATCTACTTGGATGCAAACTTTTCTCCCTTGGGACTCAAAGTTTGATTCAGATATCATTAATAGAGAATTTAAGGTATCTTTGCATCCACAAGCATTATGCATTAGAACTATTGTAACATTTGACTTACAGAAAAATCCAAACAAATTTTTGGCCAACCCAATAATAGAGCCTTGTAAACACTGCCCGAGCATCTAGCCCCAGTGTCTGGCCTTGGAGTCAAGAGCATTAGGCTCTGGTCCCTTCTCTAACACTAAAGTTCCTACAATCTAGGAGAAGTCACTTTACTTGTCTGAGTTTAGTGACCACTCGGAATTTCCTTCCAGATTGAACATTTCATAGCCCTGCAAAACCAGGCAAGATTAGCAAGAAAATGCCTGGGCCAAGTGACCAGAGCTGCCAACTCTACAGCAAATCTACCTCCTTCAATGGCTGATAAATCCAAGTTGGTTTTTTTTTTTTTTTCCTGACAAAGGAGCACTGAACATGAGTGCATTCTTCCTGAGACAGAGGCCAGTAACAACCTGCTACAATATTTAGGAAAAGGACTGGGTCACTCTTTTGTATAAGAAAGACTGGAGTCACTTGAGAAAAAAAAAATTGTTGAGTACCAGGTCCTCTCCAAATGATCATTTAAGCCTTGCAACAGTTTGAGGCTTAGAAGCAGCAAAAGTTAAAGTTGAGGATTAGGGTTAGGCTGGTCGTTGCTTCCTTCTGGAGATTAAAGCCTGCTGCTACTAGAACTTTCTCTCCTTGAGAACTACATGGGCTATACTATTTGGTCTTTTCTACTTAATGAGCCTGGGTGAACTAAGGAAATCTAGCATCATCTCATGAGCACTCAACTTCACACCCTTTGGCTACACAACCTTTAGGAATGGAGAGACAAAGCAAACTGAAGGGGAATACTACTCCCCACTCCCCCCGCCACCTTTGCACTGATGTGATACATAAAGATGTTCACTATAGCACTGTGTTTCTGAAAAATATCCTTCAGAAACACTCCTTCAGCAAATGCTACCTTGATCTCAAGCAATGGCAATTGACTCAAGGTAAGGGAGACACAGATGAGCTTAGAAGCCCGTGTCATATTTACAATACAGCCAGCACTCAGAACCTGCAGGGCATTGGTTCCTGGATCCCTCTACTCCCATGGATAAAATCCATGGATGTTCAAGTCCCTTTATATAAAATGGCACAGTACAATCAGCCCTCTATATCCAGAAATTCCATCAGTGGCTGGCTGAATCTGCAGAGGTGGAACCTGTGGATACAGTGCTCTGCTGTGCTTAGTCGCCCAGTCGTGAACAACTCTGCGACTCCATGGATTGCAGCCCGCCAGGCTCCCTGCCCATGGGGATTCTCCAGGCAAGACTGGAGTAGGTTGCCATGCCCTCCTCCAGGGGATCTTCCCAACCCAGGTCTCCTGCATTGCAGATGGATCCTTTACTGTCTGAGACACAGGGAAGCTCACCAGAGGGCAGGCTATATTTTACTCCCTACAAAATGCCAAGGAATCTCAGTAGACCATATACCCCTGCACCTGCTTTGACCACCAACTTCTTCCTTTCTACCAACTCTTTTGAGATGATGTCATAGGACATCTCGATGCTAACCCCTGCCACTTTTTCACTAAGAACTGGAGAGATGAGGAGGTCTCACTGAATGGATTCCCAACCCAGTTGAATGACTGTACTTTGATAACCATGGCTCCAAAACACTTGCTGGGTTATGACGTAGGAGAATACTCTGCACCAGGTGGTGGAGCCCAAAAACACTTCCGCGTAGCTTTTCTGCAGCTCAGGCAGAAATCTTGGACCTGCTATCAAAGCAAAAAGCTGGAGGGAAAAGGAAGGTGGAAGATGAGAGTTCCCCGTGGGAGATAGTTACCGATGAACTCAAAAGCCTCTTCAAAGTACTGCCGCAGGTTCTGCTTGTTGCTGTCGGTGGCCGGCAGCCGCTTGTAGTTGAACAGGCCTTTCTCGTAGTGGTAGAGGGGCAGGTGGGTGGTGACGTTGATGACGTAGCCGATGTTCAGCCGCTGCATCGTGTCCAGGTCCTGAGCGTCCTGCTCGTTGCCAAGGAACAGGAAGGGCAAGATGGGCGTCAGCTCGGCGTTCTCGATGTCGGGGGTGCTGGGGATGGACTGAGGTAGCATGCTCGAGGCCGCAGACGCGCCGCCCCCCACCTCCCGGCACTCTTGGAGCTGGAGGGAGTTGTCACAGAGGTTTTCATGGTTCTGCTTAAAACTGCTAAGTCCACCTGGAACACAAACACAGGAAGTGAGAATGACTCCCCCCTCGAACTTCAGAGCTGGCGGAAGAATGAATGTGTGTAGTTGCTTATTGTATTTTTTTTAGAAAGAAAATCAAAACACAAATGAAAGTCGGTTGGGAGACCCAGGGCAAATTTCGGAGGCTGCATGCAATAGTTTGGGTTTATGCCTTTTATCCAAACTGGGGCATGTTCCCCTGGAAAGAGTTCCACGAAGCATCAGGCAATTTCATTAGCCGCACATTTGATCTGCCCCTAAGAGTCATATGCTCAGTGGCCTATATACAGCCTTGCACTTTAGGAGCCCAGGAAGGCACAGATGACTTCCTCGGGTGTAGAATTTCTGCCAGTAACTAACTGGGCAGTGGAGGTGTGTGACTTGCACCCTTTGTAAGCTCACCTCACCCAGAAGGCCAAGTTTGCTCCCAAACAAGAGAGTGGTTACAAGCAAGGACCTTAGAAGAACCCAGATTATCTTGGTTATAATCCCAGTTCCACCACTTCCTGGGTCTGTGATCTGGATAAGTTAATTTCTCTCTCTCAGCCTCAAATTCCCCATCTGTAAAATGAGGGTAATGACATATACCTCTTAGTGTTATTAGGAATCTGGTATACAGGGATCCGGAGAAGGCAATGGCACCCTACCCCAGTACTCTTGCCTGGAAAATCCCATGGACAGAGGAGCCTGGTAGGCTGCAGTCCATTAGGTCACTAAGAGTCGGACAGGACTGACTTCACTTTCACTTTCATGCATTGGAGAAGAAAATGGCAACCCACTCCAGTGTTCTTGCCTGGCGAATCCCAGGGACCAGGGAGCCTGGTGGGCTGCCGTCTATGGGGTCGCACAGGGTTGGACACGACTGAAGCGACTAGCAGCAGCAGCAGCATACAGAGATCCATACAAAGTATGCAGACCTCCCCCTCATCAAATGCAGTATCATTTATGGGAATATATATCTTAAGGAAATCTTCTGCCCAAAGATATCCAGCTAGATGCATAAAGATGTTCACTACAGCAGTATCTGTTTTCTAGAAAGGCCAAGTCAAAAACAAAAACATTTTTGAAAAGAGAAAAGTTGTCAGTCACCCAGGTACAATACTATGTAGCCATTCAAAGTTGTGAAAGGCATATGAAAATAAAAACTATGTTTCTATTTAATATTAAATGAAAAAAGTTGATTCAAAAATGCTCACCATCCACATGATCAAAAGCTAAAGAACCAAGCAAAAAAGAGCACTCATTTAAATTAGGAAATGTATGGATTATAGTCTGTTGTTTAAACTTTTTCTTTAATATTTGGTAGATGTGTTTGTGGGTAAGCCCAAAGGATTATTATGAACGTCAAGTTACACAATGTGCATGTAAGGGCTATGAAATCAGAGTTGACAGTATTACCTACTCAGCGAGCTCTAATTCTTATCAATCAGATACACTCTGGCCTTCCCTTTGAACACAGGCAGAAGCTGGAGATCTCCTAGAAGCTGAAAGTCATCAGAACACAACATTTACCACTCCCCCTGTCCTCCAGACAGATGCCTTACTTCTCTCTTGATAGTTTGAGGAGATAAGAGAGGAAACATAAGTGTGAACAGGATATGGTTGTGTTAAAATAAATACAGGAAGTCGAACTGTTCACCAGTTTCTGAATCTATGTCCTGCTCCATTTCAAGTCTCATCTCTGCCAGCCACACCAGGAAGCTCCAGGCTGTAATCCAGACCAAGACTCAGTGCTGTTCACAGCCAATGGCACACAAGTTGTAAAAACCCGGGAAATCATTATTTTCATTAAGATGCAGCCATGACTCAAAGGTGATTTGAAAGGAGTAGTATCATGACCATCTGTGTCTAAACATATTTGAAAAGAAAAACAAGAGCTATAGATTCATTTTAATTAATTTCTAGAATTAAATTCTGCCTTTACATTTATTAGTTTACTCTGCTATGAAATAATGATTAAAGTAAAAAGTTTATCTGGATCCAAAGGGATCATTTTTCAAGCAGATGGAAGAAATGGAGATTACCAGAAAAAACTTCATTAGTGAAATATCTAAACAAGAATTTGAAATTACCCACCATCACCAACACAAGCTCCATGAAAGAGACTGAAGAGTTATTTAGAAGTCTGCTCAGCTCTGGCTCCATAAAATCCTAGCAAACAGTTCCACACCAGTTCTGTGATGGGAACCTAGTTCACTTTTTTTTCCTTAAGAAAAAGACAGTTGTTACAGTTTTCCATATAAGATGAGAGGACAGAACAACAAAACAAACTCAAAAGAAGCCTTTAGGGGGTAGGTGGAGGAGGGGGGGAGGCTTCTCTGTGTTCTTATTTCGGGTACTCAAGCTGTAATTTGTCTTAAAAGCAGCTAGTTTGGAAAAAAAAAACAACTGCACACCAGAAAACCACACACACAGAAAAAAAGCAGCATAGAGCTTTTTAAAATTCTGTCTCTACACCTCCTTCCCCAATGACATCAGCTGGAGACTCCCCACCTGCCCAGTTGCCATAGCAGTTACACAAAGACATACAATGACATCAGTTGGCATGATATCAGCTCTTTGAGTGCAAACAATACAAGAAGAACTACTTTGTTTAAGGCCTTTGGTGCAACTGTGTTCTGGGGAGCCAATGACGTAATGCTAACAGGTGGCATGAGCCTTCCATTTGCCTAATGGGGGGAGAAAACCCATAGGGGAGGGGAAGAGAGGGAATTGGAGACAGACAGACACAAAATGCTCCGGATCCCAGGGGGTGCTCACGTGCGAAATTATGTGTATGTTTAAGCCATGTGGGAACTCTGTTCATCGAATCTTTGGAGGCAGAGTGGATAGAAAAGGAAATATTCTAATTCACACATATTAACTAGACAAGGAAACGCTCATTGAGGGATATGAACAAACAGTCTGTTCAACTGCCAGTCTGCTGACCAATGTCAGCATCAGTTCTCCCTAAGGGTCATGCACATAAAGATACTGCAGTTAAAGAACTCTGAGGATGGTGCTTACAGCAAAATGAACCAGCAGAATCTTATAGTAGTGGCTTTGAGAGAGAGGTCTGTAGGGAGGACTGTTTTCTTCCCTTAGGGGTTTGGAAGTGAAGGGAAGGAGGAGGGCTCATGTGGTTCTCTCTTCCAATGACTTTCCCTCCTCCCTACCTTACCACATCCCATAGAAGCTGAACAGACTGGTCACTTCATGAGGAGCTTTGATTATCTTGTATTTGTTAGGACAACACAGGAACATTACAAGATGACAGAGGCAATGTAGCATGGTGGTTAAGAGAAGGGTAAGAGGCAGTCAGATACAGATTGCAACTGTGACTCTGTCTCATGAGAGTTGTAAGACCTGGTACAAATCTCTTTTCCTCATTAAGCCTCAGTTTACTGATCTGTGAAGTGGGCATAATATCACCTACCCAAAGAATCATGGTATAGGATACCTATGTAAACATATGATCAGGCATTTGATAAATAATATTTCATTACTACAGTGTCATCATTGCTGCTGCCCTCACCTTCAGCAGATCTGCTGACTCTGAAGTTTGTGAGAACCCTCAACGCAGTGCAGTGATTCTGAGGCCAGACTGCTCAGCCTGAATCCCAGCACTGCCAAACACTGGCAATGAGACCTTGTACAAGGTCCTTACCTCTCGGCCTCTCCGTTTCCCCACAGATGAAACAGGGTCACCTACCTTATCGACAGTCTTGAGAATTAAACTGATTTATAAGAATAAAGTATTTTGAAACAATATATAGCACATATTAAGCACCTTTTTCATTACTTTGGGAAACTACCACTTTAAAGACCTAAAAAAAAATTCTAAGACAGATACCATGTGATATCACTTATATGTGGAATATAAAACACGACAGAAATGAATCTATCTATGAAACAGAATCATGGATAAAGAACATACTGGTGGTTGCCAAAGGGGAGGAATTTGGGGGAGGGGTGGAGTGTGAGGTTGGGGTTAGCAGATATAAACTTTTATATATAGAATGGATAAACAACAAAGTCCTACTGTATAGCATAGAGGACTATATTCAATACCCTATGATAAACCACAGTGGAAAAGAAAATTTTAAAAAAGAATGTGTATATAGGTGTAACTGAATCACTTTGCTATACACCAGGAATTAATACAACATTGTAAATCAACTATACTTTCATAAAAAAAAGAAAACTAGATATCTCAAAAAAATTTCTAAAGAAGCCAGAAAAGGAGGAAAAATAAAGTACAAACTGAATTAATAAAAGAGCTTCAAGATATGAGGTTATAACCCAGAAAAAAATTGTGCTTAATATAAAGACTCTAAATGATAGATAAGCTAATGTTCGAGAGCTTTTATTTTAAAAGTTTATTGAAGAAGAACTAGGAACCAAGGTATCTGAGCAATTTTATAGTTTAAATAATATACTTTTATTATAAAGAAAGCAACAGCATCCTGTCTTTCCTAAACAAAGCATCTGATTTCATTTTCTTCATCCTAGCTTTCCCAAGAAAAGTCTGCATGTCTTTGGATTCCTGGTTTTGCCAGAGGAGAATTGAGTGTTTTCAGTCAAATCCCTCTTCTCCCCTCCCTTCGCTTCTCTCCCCTGTGCCCCCAAGTCTCACAGACTGAGTGATCTCTCCAGACACAAAATTCCTCGCAGTTATCAGTGCAAATATTTCCCAGGCATGAGCAACAGTCCTGGGGGCAGACATTTCAAACCTTATCTCAAAACCAGGTTCTCTGCCAAAATGAGTATGGTCAGCATGTGGATTCTGAATGGCAACAACAAAGAATACACAGTACCCCCACAAAATATGTAAAAACGCAACTGGTGAGTTTCCTCCAACAGAAGGTCAGTGTGGTGAGAGTACTACTGAAGCAATGGATTCTAGTTGAAGTGGGAAACCTCTCTTTATAGATGCATTTCAGCTCTTGTAGCTGTTTTGGCTATCCCAGCTCTAGAAACACAAGAGCCCTCTGTAATGTGATTCAGAAGCAGTGCTCTGGGTGGCAAATTAAAGAAACTACATCCAAATGCAGAATCTATAAGCAAAACATTTCCATCTTCCAAAGATGGCCAGCACTTTAGCACCCCAGCTTTTTGGCTGTACGCTAAGTTGAAAAGAGTATTTTCCAGAAATCTAATGAAAATGCTCACTGAAGGTCAGCAAATGGCATGAACATCCAAACAAAAGTGGAAAGGAATGCAAGATGGACTTTTCTACAAGCCTGCTGTGAGCATATTCATTGTTACTTTTTGTTGTCTAGATTTTCTTACTGGGTAATTAGTTTTTTAAAGTAAAGTGGTGCTTGATGATAGTGGTTAAGAACATAGACTCTGGAGCCCGATTGCTTGTGCTGAGAATCGTGGTTTCCCTCCTAACTAGCTGTGTTACCTTGGTGAGTTATTTAACACTTTTGCATTTCAACTTCCACACCCATCATGTGGAACTAACAGTAGTGTTTAGGTCATAGAGCCCTTAATATGGATAAGATGCTACATGAGTTATTACCACTATAAATGAGAAAGCGACTGTTAGAAAATGGGTCCTTGTGGATACTATTTTGTGGGTTCTCTGTGGAAACTGGAGTCCACCTGAGCAGATTCTCAAGATCCTATTCTCACAAAGCCTGAATAAATTGGAGCTGACGTCAGGCTTCCAGAGTTGAAAGTCTCAAAGAAGATGGGGTGGGTGGGTGGGGGATTCTTTCATACTTTTCAGGGAAGAAAATCACCCACCTTAACAGGAGAGAGGAATATTAGAATATTATAGGATATTAGGCATATAATCTAGATCCACAAAGATTACTTCCACCTCTTATTCTTCAGGAAATTGTCTTCATAAGTCATAGATGCAAGAGGGGATTTTATAGTAGGAATGGTTTCAAGTTCAATACCAGGAGGTATCACCTAAACTGTTTTATGATCAGTTGTGTCCCCAGGGAATGCATATCCTTTCCTAAGCGAGGTGGCATTACAGAGGGAGAATGAGTCAGAAGTACTGTGTCACCAGGTGTAAGGTAAGAACAAAAGGGATAAAGAAACGACTTTGTTACGGGGGGAAGAGAGAAACTTAGAAGGCTGAGTCCAACAGTGTTGCTGGTGGAGACTGTGAGTCAGAGAAGAGTATCCCTATGACCCTTAAAATGATGTCATTTCATTGCTTACATGTGAACTGTCCAATGTGTGAAAAAACACAAGCAACAAGTTACCATAAAGGTTAAAACTCTTTAAGAAAAATTAGGATCTTGAATTCAAAGGAGCACATTTTGATTATTTGGGCAGTATTTGTGTTCTGGGAAGATATATCTGTTCGTTTGTTAGTCCCTTGCCTCATGGATTTTGTACTGTCTGGTCTCTTTAGTAGGAGATACAAGTTCTCTACAGATGTACTTTAAAAGCCAAGTGTAGAAGGCAGTCTATTATATATCAGGCATCAGGGAAAGAGTGCAGGAATAACCCAATTTAAATCCCTTTGTACACAGGACTTAGCTACATGTTATAAGAAGATAGGTGATTTGTTGATATGTTTTGATACCAATAACTGTAGGGAAGAGATCAATCTCTCAGTCATGGATGGGTGATCAATCTCTTTTTGGAAATAACTCATGTAAGTTAAAAGATATGTAAAAGGATCTCTCTGGTGTCTATCTTACCTAGTGACAAATCATAGGTGGAAATTACTTCAAGAATGCCCCTCACAAAATAAATATTACCCCTATCTTTACACCTAATAGTAATTTAACAAAGTTATATTTGGTGATATTTTGAGAGGAAAAAAAAAAAACAGAAAAGTCTTCAAAAATTTATGCCAGAATATTCTCAAATTTTGAGTTAATGATATGGTCCTTTCATTGAATTTTCTGCTGGACAAAAATCATAATTTAGACTATTAATGCTTACCTGAAATCGACATTCCAGATTATTTGCCATCCTTTCTACTACAACAGCTCAGGAGGTTATAAACTCTAGCACTCTGAATCAGCTAATATTTCGCTATAATATGTATCAAGAGTTAAAAGCAATAATTTTTGCTCTTTCCTAAATCTTCATATAATATACAGTGTGCTTTCCGCTAAATATTTGGTTCTACATACTTCTACAACTACTTCCAATTATTAACTTGTTTGGGGGCTCTGACTTCTTGTGTTTTAAAATATATCACTTCCTTCTTTGACAGATAGAATCTTTGTACTGCCCTCAATGGAAAGAATTTTTTTGTTGTTAATTCCTGCCTAAATATTTACCTCAAGAAAGCAAACAGAGTCAGAAAGATCCAATGACTTAGGAACTTTGACTTATAAAAACTGAAAATGAAGCTTTAATTGTATGCATTCCAAGAAACGCTGACACTAGCATGTTTTTGTCAAAGTTTCAGAGTTTCTCCTTTTAACCCTACCACCCTACCCTCAGCTCACAAGTTGTTCCTGCTTCCTCCACTCGGGCCATAATCAGCTTGTTCTCTAATAAGTCTGTTTCAGTTTTGTTTTGTTTGTTTATTTGGTTTGTTAGGAGACAGACAAAAAAGTGAAGGGGATGAAGAGGTACAAAATTCCAACTATAAAATATGTAAGTCATGAGGATGAAATTCACAGCACAGGGAACATCAATAATATTGTAATAACTCTGTATGGTGACAGATGGAAACTAGGCTTAGCATGGTGATCATTTTGTAATGTATAAGAATATTGAATCACTATGTTATACACCTGAGACTAATGTAATATATGGCAATTATAATTCAACAAAACATAAAGTGAGCTAATTTTATAGTATTCAAATAATAGATCAATAAAGCTACTTTAAAAACAAATCAAAAACAAACAAAAAAGCAACAAAAATGAAGTTGAACGTGGAATGAATTTTGAATTTGGGATCAGCAGATACAAACTATTAGACATAGAGTAGATAAATAACAAGGTCCTACGATATAGCATAGGGAAGTAAATTCAATATTCTGTGATAAACGATAATGGAAAAGAATATGAAAAAGACCATATGTCTAGGTGTAACTGAATCACTTTGTTGGACAGCAGAAATGAACACAGCATTGTAAATCAACTGTATTTCAATAAAATGAAATTTTTTAAGAAGTTGCCTCACTACTGAATTGGTGGAGAAGAAAGCTGGGGATTAAATTTCAGCCTGCTGAAGTAGCTCTCAACTGCACAGAAAAAGCAGCTTCTTGTTACTTCCCTTGAAGGGTGGTGCACTTGCGTTGCCCCCTCCTTAGCTTTCGTACTTTAAGGCTTTAATGAGTAACTAGTGTTTAGGATAGAGCAGTTTAATCTGTGTGTATTTGAAGAACACGGGCAGATTGTTTGAGAGCATACTTCGCTCTCCAAGTATGTAAATACAGCCTGTTTCTTTAAATCTGTTACCTCATTTATTTACATTAGAACAGAAAGCACTGCCAGAAGCAACAGCTGATGACAGTCATGAAATTTTCCACAAAGACAACAATTAAACAGCCTTGTGTTCTTTTAATGAGCAGATGACTTTTCTGAGAGCAGGCTTCAGACTTAAGATCGCTGAGTTCCCACAGCCAGGAGGAACCCCTCAGGTTTGGCAGAAGTCACTATGACTTTAAGGAAAAACACCCTTTGGCCCCCGGAACTGCCAGCCTACCTCTGTTAGCTTCTCTTTCTCCCTCCCCACCCTCCCCCTGCCTCTCTCATAAAACACTTTGGAAAGAAAACAAAAGGGAGATTCTACCTGGAACATGTTTGATGCTTAAACGTCCAATGGATCCACACAATATTTTTGAAACCTATTTTTAAAGAGTTGAAGCGAAGATGGGAAAAGTGGTCAAGCCTCCCTCCTGTCCCCCCAACCCCCAACACACACACCATGAGGCCCCCGAGTGTAGAGAATACCATCTTTACATCACCCTCCCCATTCTGTCTCCTAAAAGTTTCAGGAAGCACCATCTGGAAGGCAGAGAGATCAAGCCAGTTAATCCTAAAGGAAATCAACCCTGAATATTCATTGGAAGGACTGAAGCTGAAGCTCCAATACTTTGGCATACCCGGTGGGAAGGGCAGACTCATTGGAAAAGATGCTGATGCTGGGAAAGACTGAAGGTAAAAGGAGAAGAGGGCGGCAGAGGATGGTTAGATAGCATCACCAACTCAATGAATAGAAATCTGAGCAAACTCCAGGAGACGGTGAAGGACAGGGACGTCTGGCAGGTTGCAGTCCATGGGGTTGCAAAGAGTGGGACATGACTTGGGGACTGAGCAATAATAGTAACAACCTGGAAGGCAGGAGGCAGGCATAATTGATTTTTCCAAGTCGCTTCTTCAGCCTGAGGGGCAAGAGAAGTTGTCCATGCTCCCTTAGGCCGAGCCTGGACTGGTCGGAGCTGACCTCTATGGGTCTAGCTGCACCCTTCTCCCCCAAGTCTGTCCAAAGTCCCACGTTATGGACTTCATTTTCATTTGTGAGACTGACTTTCACACCCACTCACAAAAATGCCAATTAAAGAAATTAACGCAATAGTTCTTCTTTTCAAGACAGAGCTTTGGGATTCAATCAAGGGAACAGCTTTCTGCTACAAAGTGTACCTATCAAACTACAGACAGTATATAGAGGGGCTGATAGAAAAGACAGACAAGTTCAAGCCTCTTGTTCCTGAAAACGTGAAAAGTTCAGATTTCCTTCTGGTCCCTCCACATCTAAACTTTACCTATTTCATCCCAGGCCAACCAGTTCCTAGGGAGAAAGGCACATCGCAAACACACAGCTCAGGCCTATGGGTTTTCTAAACAGACACACCTGTTACATGAACACAACTTTTAAAATCTCTTTTAGTGACTTTCCTGACAGTCCAGCGGTTAAGACTGTGTTCTCCCAGTGCAAGGGGCCTAAGTTCAATCACTGGTTAGGGAACTAAGAGCCTGGAAACTTGAACTAAGACACAGCACAGTGAAATATATAAGTAAATATTTAGAAGATCTCTTTTATCTGAGAGCAAGCCCTCCCAGATATTTTAAGATTTGAGTGACAGGCTGACGACGCCCCTTCCCTCTCCCCACCTCCCTCCCTCCCCATCAGTCAGGGTCCAATGGGAGGAGATGGATGATCAACATATAAAACACAAATAAAAAGATAATGATTAATGACAATGAGGGCCATGAGGTGCCCTCCACGTCTCGGATGCTGTGAGAGGGGGTAGATTAGATCAGGTTTCAGGGCAGCCTCTCTGGGGATAAGAAGGGATTGACCGGTTTGGAAAATGGCTAAAGGGGAGGGGACCCAGGAGAACAGTTGAGGCAGAGAGGACTGCACTAGAGGCCAAGGCAGGAGACTCATGAGGCCTTGATGACTCAAAGGGACAGAATGTGATGAAGCAGAATGAGGGAGCGAGAGTGATCAGAGGAGGCCCAGGAGTCTGCAGAGGGCCTCTTGGAGCCGTTAAGCAATTGGGATGTTAATCTAACTTCAGCAGGAAACTCCTGAATGTTTAGAAGTCCATAATACATGATCAATATGAGTTTGAAAGGGAAAGAGAGAGAAGAGTGAGAAAAAAGTTATTAATAATTTGGCAGATGGCACAGTTTATCTATACTCCAAACCTGGGCAAAATTCATACCCTTCTTTTTGCAGAATACACATTTTGTACCCACTATGGACTGACTGTGTCTCCCCCTGTCCCCACCCAAATTCTCATGCTGAAGCCCTAATCCCTAATGTGATATTATTTGGAGATGGGACTTTTGAGAAATAATTAGGTTTAGATGAGGTTATGAGGCGGGGTCCTTATACAGGGGGTTAGAACCCTTACAAGAAGAGACAGCAGATACCTTGGTCTGTCCCTCTGTGTGTGTCTCAGACGGAGGACACAGCAAGAAGGTGTCCATCTGCAAGCCAGGAAGACCTCACCAGAACCTGACCATCCTATATTCTGATCTTGGACTTCTGGCCTCCAAAATTGTGAGAAAATAAATGTCTGTTCTTGAAGGCACCCAGTCTATGGTATTTTGTCATGGCAGCCCAAGCAGACAAACACAGCAATGCTTTTAATTCCCACTATAGCTTACTTTTTGAAAATATAAATTATAATGCTTACTTTGGAAGTACCATACCCATGGCTGCGGACTGCCTGAGAATCTGACCCCTGGGAGCCAGCCCAAGTAGGTACCATATCTCAAATTCAAGCCAGAAGTGGTCCAAGGTCAAGATGGGAAAGCTGCCTAAAGCATGCCTGTGGAATCTTCCGGAACCTTTGTGCCACAGCCAGCTACAAGCAGAGGAGCCCATTTCTTCCCCAAAACACATGCCTCCTCATTAGTTATACTCTCCCCGTGGAGCAGTGCTGACCCATGTCCTTCCTGAAGCCTCTCTCTGGGTTGAAGAAAGGTTTAGCTGGAGACTTTCTGTGTATCAGGGAGGCCACTCGATACCATGTTAGGGCTTCTCCTCCTCTGTTCACTAAAAAGCTCAATACCGGTTAATCCATCAGGAAGGATTAAGGAAGGGGGGGCGGGGAAATCCATGAGATCATGCTGGAAGACCAGAGAGGGGAGAATGTTAACAGGAGAAGAGAGCCATAAAACACAAAGCCGTGTTTTCCCCAAGAGCTCAAGCAGATACTCTCCACGCTTGTTTAGGTCTCTGAAGAGAGGGGAAAGCATTCTTTGCTTTGCAGCGCAGGAGTTTAAATAATGAAGCATTGCTAAACAAACAAACAGAGGAAAGCCCAGTAAAGTTATTCATTAAACAAGCCCACTGTACAAAAGGAAAACTGTTGCTTAATGATCCACCTCCCCTGAGGACCAGCATTTATCTTAGACCCCAAATTAAACACATCACAACTTCATGGCAAAAGTATGTTTCCCAGAGGGATTTAAGTAGAGTCCAATTAAATAAATCTCTAGAAATATCAAGAGCAGGCCTCAGGAGAGAACATATTTCTACTGTGAAACATTCCCATTGGAAATCATGTTCGTAAAAGGTCATCTACAAACATCCACGACAAGAGGAGGGGAAGAAAGGCAGGAAGCGAGATGGGGTCTTGAAAGTGAAGGGTGGGTTTCATCCTTACTATCGTGTAGGGAAGCACCGGGCAAAGAGTGCTGTGAGCATCTCCGCTAGCTGTGGCTGACACTCCCATGTCCAAACAAACAGCTTTTACAAGGATGTGTTTTCCTATGATCTGGGGGTCAAAAGGCTGTGGCTTAGGGAATTCAGGAAGTGGCAGGGGAAAGGATCAAGTGTCAACATCAAACCATGAGTCGTTTTACTGAACCAGAGTTTTCAGTTCACAAAAGGCATAGCAACAACTTCCTCAAGCCACTGAGCTGAATTCTATATTTGGCAAGAATACTAAGCAAGTCTGAGCATTAAGGATAAACTGCCAGAAAGAGCAGGCATGAGCTCTCTTGGCTCAAGGATTCATTGAGTCAGCCGTGCCCAGTGGTCTAAGCCCCACATGAGGGCTGAACTTGGAAAGATCAGCCTAGAGCCAGGTGAGGGGCCTTGGTGTGCCGAGAGATACACGAGTTTGCACCAGGTCAAAAGCTGGTGTGTCCCCATGTCATGGATCACCTTCTGGGATGAAAGGGAAGGAAAACTAAACCAGGAAGCCAGTACATCTCTGGCAGGGAGGACTGGGATCATATATTTTCAGTGTAGACTTGAGGTTTAGTGGAAGGTCGGCCAGGTCATGGTTGGTTCAACCTGGGATGGGCAAAAAGGAGAGGAAATTTGAGATGCACCCCACGTCTGGCACCGGCAGGGTGCCAGCCCCCTCCCTTGAAGCCAGGCCTAGCAGTGCTCGGGGAACGGACATCCTGACAGCAGGGACTTGGAACACTGCCCCTGCTTCCATGCTGCAGTTGTACTGGGTGCTAGCTCTGTGACCCCTCATGCCACTTCTAGCAAACCAGGGGTTTGGATCATCTGTAAGTTTCTCCCAATTTCAGCATTCTATAATTTCAGCACAGTGTGGACAAACTGGACATCGATGAACAACCACGAGAGCCATTATCATGGGATTTATGAACCCTAGTGACCTGCCTCCCACCTCAGGACTTCTGCACGTGTTGTTCCCTATTCCCGGAACTCCCTTCCCCTAGGTTCTCGTGTAGGTGATTCATACCTCAGATCAAACAGGATCCCGTCGTCGTAAAGGTCTTCCTTTAATTTACAGCAACTTTCCCACAGATCTCTTTCACTATATTGTGAAGTTCTAAACTTTCATAGTCTTCACTGATCGCTTATCTGAAATCACTTGTTAATTTCTTCCCTTGTTTATTCTTAAAGTGTGGATCCCAACAAAGCCGAGCTGTTGTGCATCTTAGAGGAAAAACAACATCACTGCCCTGTGGCTCAGGCAGCCGCTGCACTTTCCAGCAGCATGATTTCAGCAAAGTTCCTTAGCCTCCTTGCACCCAAGCTTCCTCATTTGCAAAACAGGGCTAATAATAGCTCCAACAGGCAACAATGGAGTCACTTCAAGGATTTAATGAACTAATACTGGGAGTTATTCATAGAAATTGGGAGTGTGCACTATTTGGCACCTACAGCCATACCTGATTTTTATAGTAGGTGCTCATTAAATGTTTCTAGAGTTTAAAGAAGAGACACATTAGTTGAGATAGGAAATGCCACTGAGGGTGGAAGAATAACTTGTTTGAAGTCAGGAGACCTGAATTCCAATCCCATCTCTGCCAATTACTAGCTGAGTGTCCTTATACTGTAAATTCTCTGAGTGTCAGTTACAGGTAAATAGCTATTCCTAATTTATATCTCAGACTTCCCAGGTGGCCCAGTGATAAAGAATCTGCCTGCAATGCAAGAGACATGAGTTTGATGCCTGGGTCAGGAAGATCCCCTGGAGAAGGAAACTGCAAACCACTTCAGTGTTCTTGCCTGAGAAATCCCATGGACAGAGGAACCTGATGGGCTACGGTCCATGGGACCACAAAGAGTCAGACAGGACTTAGTGACTGAGCAGCAACAAAACTTATAACTTCCTTGTAAAGAAGAGAAATATTGACTATGAATGACAGAATTTCTTGACACATTGATTACAAACAATAAGCAGTATGGTTACATATTTGTTAAAAATATTTCTAGATTAAATGAGCTTTGGAATGAGAGGGGAAAGATCCAGTTCATTGTAAAGATGTACTATATGTTGCTCAGCATATATCTTTTAAAACTTTTTAATCTTTTAAATTCCTAGCATGTATAATGCTAGGAATTTAAAAGATTAAAAAGCTTTTAAAAATATATGGTCTCTGAAGATGAGTCAAATGAGAGAAAGAAAGCGATGAAGGAAAAATCGAGGAAATTAAGCAAAAGGCCTGGCAGAAGAAATGTTTTAAAACTCCTCGAATACCCTGTGATAAACCACATTGGAAAAGAATATGAAAAAGAAGATGTGTCTGTCTAGCTGTAACTGACTCACTTTGCTGATTTCTGTACAGCAGAAATCAACACGACACGGTAAACCAGCTATACTTGAATAAAATCTTAAAAAAAGAACACCTGAAGTGATGCCAGCCCATTGAGACTTGTGTAGGACAGGTACAGGGCCAGCCAGGTGAGTTTAGCGTGAGGACACAGAAATCCTGTCCCCCTCCCAGACTGGGAAGGGGGGCTGGAAAGGCTCATGGGAAGAGGCAGCCTGTAGAACTGACCAAGAGCCACGCCTGAGGATGGCTGGGGTCAAAGACAGATCATACCTGTGGCCCTTAACCTTTTCTCCTCTCTCCATGCCTCCTTCGTGGACATTCTATTTAAGTGATAAATGAATAGAAAGAGCCATGAACAAGTAAAAGCTTACTTAGGAGGGAGCACTCAGCCTGCGGGAAGTCAGGGAACAGGGGGAGAGACCCCCCCAGTCCATTTATACACGCATTTATTAAGCATGAAATGTGGGCTGGGGGGGACAGTACTGAGATCTAATTGGGCCCCCTCCCAGCTAACTGGCTTGCCCACTGAGACAAGCTGAGTTAGCAGATGGATGAGTCACAATATGTGAATTCACCAGCCCCAGGGCCATTTTTTCTGCCTCCTGTTGAAGGGACAGAGGCTGGGTGTAAAATCAGCAATTCCAGGGTCCTCCCATCCCTCCCTCTTAACCTTGCCCCTTTGCGCAAGTTACTTAACTCAGCAGCCATTTTAAAATACAGTCATATCTTAGGAGCTTTTTCTTCAAACACAGGAGTTTCCTCTTCTCTAAAAAAGACTGTTCCAGCCCTGGTTCTCCCGCAGGGGTCACGTTACCGGTGTTCTTGAGTGACAGAGACAAAGCACTTCTCAGAGCCACTGGTCTTCTGGAAGGTGAGACTCAGGGACACAGAGTGGGAAGAGAACGCCCAGTTTTCTGTGCCTTTTTGGTTGGTTCTCACAAACTCTTTCTAACCTTCCTAGGAACTGGGAATTATCTCCCACAGTTACTGAGAGTGGCAGTTACCTAACTCTCTGCAACCTCAAAGCCGAACAGTCCTAAAGAGCAAGCCTGGCATAGTGGTAGCATGCAGAGTGCCCAGAGCTGGCCCAAGTAGGTAGAAATCAAGTCACCGTGGGCATTTCAAGAGACTTCTTTTCCAATTCTAGAACAGTCTTTGTTTCATTCCTCGTTTTCATTGGTAAAGGACTCTCCCCTTGCAGGAACTACACAGCTTAAGTTTGTCTTTTCTTAGAAATGAGCCTTCTAGGGCAGCCCCAAGATGCCCTTGTAGGAGTCCACTTTCTAGGAGCTGGTGACCTAAGAGGGCCTTCAGGAAGAGAGCCAGGCCTCAGCGGTAACAGAAGGGTGACAGTTAGCAGGACCACAGGGAAGACAGAGTGTCTATTTTAAGAAGGAAGGCGAAACCAAACTGAAAAAGAAAAAGAAAACACATGGAATGATGGTTTAAAAATCCAAACCAAAGCCCCTAAAGAAAAGATCTGAACACAGCATTTAGGAGATGTCAATAGGACACGTATGACAAAAGTGTGATTCAAAACATTGCTGCTGCTGCTGCTGGGTCACTCAGTTGTGTCCGGCTTTTTTGTGACCCCCATGGACTGTAGCCCACCAGGCTCCTCTGTCCATGGGATTCTCCAGGCAAGAATACTGGAGTGGGTTGCCATTTCCTTCTTCAGGTGATCTTCCTGACCCAGGGATCAAACCCGAGTCAGCTGCATTGGCAGGCGGATTCTTTACTACTGAGCCTCGGAAGCCCCAGACATTGCAAACTACTTAAAAAGAGAAAAAAAAAAAAAAACTATAAAACACACCTACCTATGTTATCACCCTACAACAGTTTTCTGTAAGGAACTTAATCCCAACACCAATATTTAAAAATCTCTGTTATCAAAGTGATATGTAATATATATGTCATCACCCTTTATGTGGTATTATTGGACATGAAGAAGCAGAGGGACCCCAAGAGTTGCAGGCTGGAAGGTTCTGGGCATGGTGGTGTCAGAGGCTACCCTGTCTCAGGGCCAAGTCTCGTGGTCAACAGCAGTTGCCAGAAGACTGAGTCATTTCACAAGTCTAGAGCATAACTGGCCATTGTCACCTGAGATGTGGGGTTAGAGAAGTTAAGCTACAGTACTCTGTTTTCCTGGACACTGTACCCCTAAAACATACATCTCGATGGAAAGCAGTCTATTCTTATAAAACCACAGTGTAACTGTCCCTAACAACACAGAGTCAATAAGCTAAGGGCATGAAACCCAACAAGACTGTCCCTTACTTCTGACGCCAGCCACAAGCCCAGGGGTTCCCAGGCCACCCGCACTTCTGACCAATCAGCTTAAAATTCTTGGCTTCCCACACATTCCCCCTCAGGTTGGATAATTCACTAAATGGCTCACAGAATGCAGGAAAGAGCTTGATGTTTTTATTACAAAGAATACACATATCAGGACCAGCCAAGTGAAGAGATACACAGAGAGAGAGCTGAGAGGGTCCTGAACAAGGACCTTCAGCGTCCCGTGGACTAATCAGCCTTCCATTGTGTTCATGAATCAGAAAGCTGAATGCAGCTCTGGAGTTGAGTTTTCATTAGGGCTTCACTGCTAGGCCCCACTGAGTGAACTAGTCACGTGACAAAACTCAATCTCCAGCCCCCACTTCCTCCTAGGCGGAGCTCAAACTACAAACAAAGTCCCTACCCTATAATCACATTGCTTTACATTGGCTTTGCAGTAAGAATTTGACTTGCTGCTGTGTGACTTTGGCAATTTACCTAAGCTCTCTGAGCATCAGTTTCCTCATCTAAAAAGCAGAGATAATAATACTGTTATCACTATATAGAGATCAATGCTATTCCATAGAAGTATGATGCCAGTTGCTATGTAACAAATCTTTTTTCTCATAGCTATATTTTAAAAAAGGAAAAAGAAATTGGTAGAATTAACATTAATTACATATTTTACTTAGCTCAACATGTCCAAAATAGTATCATTCCAATGTGTAATCTACAGTAAAACAATGATCAACGCAATATATTAAATACTTTTTATGCAAAGTCTTTGAAATCCAGCATGTATCTTAAACACACAGCACACCTCAGTTTGGACTCACCTCATTTCAAGTCCCATGTAGCTCATGGCTATCATATCGAGCCACGGCTGCAGATAGAGATGACTATTGCTATCTTCATTAAATGAGGTAATGCTGAGTGTCCATTTTGCAAATGTTAACTAACATATGTGTGTGCACATACACACACACACACAGTGACCAAGGGCTACACCCTAAGGTGGTCTAAGCCCTGTGTCAGGCAACTCCCACACAACATCAAATATCTTCTCTGGAAAAGAAAAACTTGAGCTTGGAGGAGAGAGGCTCTTGGGTGAATCATCTACAGTGTGTCCTTTGAATCCCAAACTCCATCTCCCCAGCCCACATTTGCCCTTGGCAAAATCAAGTAGCCATGGACAATAGCTTTTGATGAGAAAAGAAGCCCTGAAAGCAGCCAGATGGGGAGTCTCAAGAAACTCTGAATAGCTGGAGGGTGGGGAGGAAGAAAGCTACGGGGGGCGGAGGGTAGGGGGGGCACACTGCGCTCATGAAGTCGCTGGGTAGCCCCTCTGCTCCCCCTCAGGCCACCTCCCAGAGTCACCGCTTAGACCCCAGCAAGTGTACTTGCCAATCACCCCTCTCTTCGGTCCCTAGAAAATGCTCTGCTTTGTAAATCCAAAAGAGTGTCATGAGTAGGAGATTGATTTCAAGGCAATTATTTAGGCAGCTTTGTAGCATCTGATTTCTCAGGACCCAAAACATAATCAAAGTTTTTGTTTGTTTGTTTGTTTTTAGATGTAGATATTAATAAGAAAAGGGCTTCCTAGGTGGTACTAATGGTAAAGAATTCACCTGCCTGTAAAGGAGATGCAAGAGACACAGTTTCGATCCCTGGGTCCGGAAGATCCCCTGGAGTAGGAATTGGCAACCCACTTCAGAATTCATACCTGGACAATCCCATGGGCAGAGGAATCTGGTGGGCTACAGTCCACGGGGCCACAAAGAGTTGGATGCCACCGAGTGACTGAGGACACACACACATTATTAAGAAAGCCCTGTCTTTGAATAGCGGTACTCCACATTCAGCCTCTCCCAACCTTAACAAAGCTGCCCATCACCCTGGCATTCATCCAATTCAGTCAGTTCTTACTGGAGTGGGATAGAAGTTCCAAGCCACCCTTAAGGTAGGAATGAAGAGATTCACCTAATAAGGGCAGACAAATGCATTTTTACATAATATGCAAGATTAATTATAATAAACTCAATCCAATTCACATACTTTATCAAGAAAGACAAGCTAATTATCTGTCAGAGAATTAGCTCCTATTTAAAGGGCATTTTACCTTAATTTGGCAAACGAACTAATGGGAATTGTCTTTCCATCCTGATGTATTCTTCTGACTGCTTAAGCACTCAAAAGAATTCCAAGCTGCACTAAAACCCCAGTGTTTTAAGAAAGGAGGAGAAAGGGGCAGGGGCACAAACACTTAATAGCTTCTCACAAAATCTAACTCTTTCTGTTGTTATTTGCAAGGATATTCCTTTCAAAATGTCTTATCAATAGCATCAAACTGCTATTTGATTCAGTGACTCAGATTTCTGAAACAAGGAGGTGGTGTTGGTCCTGCCAGATCATTCATGTCCACAATAGTTTCTGGTTTTTAATAGTACTGACTGGGTGCCTCTACACTCCCTTATTCTGCCCACCAACACAGAAATTGGAGATTTACAGTACATGCCTTAGGGCACGTGTGTGGCACACACAAAATTTGTGCAAACACTTTGTGATGAAAGATAAAGACTTCCCTACAAACCTAATAAACTCTAATAGGCAGTTGGAGCTTGTTTTTGAAGAGACACGCAGGAATGAAAAAATGAAGGAGGATTAAAGGGAAAAAAGAAACCCAAGGTGGCTGGCCCGGAGCTTCCATTCCTCAATGGAAAAGTAGAGAAACTCCCAAACAGGGGGTTCCCTCCAGAGATTTCTCTTATAATATCAAACATTTGGGAATAATCTTAACTTCATGAGTAGACAAACGAATTAAGTAAAAAGTGATACAACCATAAAATAAGACACGTTATAACATTCAAAGAGAACCTGTGATGACTATACAGGAAGTAAAAGCATACGCAGTATAAAGTGAAAATGAATTTCAGTTTCTGTATGAAAAACTCTGCAAAATATGCACATATATGGGTAAGGAATGCAGAGAATATGTAAAAGTGAAACTAGGCCAGTCCGGGGGATTAGCGTATCATCTAATTTTTCTTTCTAAAATTTTCTTAATAGTCCAACAGTGGGTATATAATTGAGTCTTTCTAAGACTTAATTTTATAAGATTTCCTTACATAGAAATAGTATATAATTTTCCAGAGTAGCACTGATTCAGAAAAAAGTCCTGATGTAGTTACCTATCCACCCCACTAGAAAGGCTGGGTTTTTCCAAACCTTTAAACATAAAAAAATCTGCCAAGCATCAAAGAGTCGTTTTTACTTACATTCACCAGTGGCGATGTCAATTTATTTGACTGAATATATTACTCATATATCCCTTGGAGATAAATCTATGATGATGAACTTTTATTACAGATATATGGTATTATAATTATGATACATTTGTAATAAATGTTAGCAACTATGTGTCCAGCATTGTTCATATATATATTATCTAATTTAACCTCAAAGAAATGCATGAGAAAATTGTCATTCCCTTCCCTAGTTCATGGAAAAGAAAACTGAGGCACACCAAATTTATTTCACTCAACTTCATGCTGCTAATAAGTGGCAAAGTTGAGATTCAAACTCAGCAGGCTGACTTTAGAATCTGTGCTGTTAACTTACTATTAATATATTCCCTCTGCTAGAAAAGATGCAAATTTCTAATAGGAAAGCTGAATACAAATGCAAATCAGCCAATCAATTCACTGAGAAGTCACTTAATCAGCTCCTTACAAAGGGGAAGGGAAGGAAAACATGAAGCAACCTGGCCAAACACGTGAACCCACAAAATTTGCTTATTTAGTAACAACTCAAATGCAAACCAAAGCATTATACTCCCACTGGGATTTAAAGGATAATTAATAAAACAGAGAGTTAGGAAATATGGATTCTATGCCAGTGCTGCTACCAACTACTGACGTTCTCTTGGGTAAGTAATTAGTTTCCATATCTGTAAAATGGGACAGTGTAAAAAAATGTTCAGTAATTCTGCCTGAATGAATACTACTTCAAGCACATGGTTCCCAGGGGTCCATTCTGCTATCCTTCAAGAATGTTATTTATGCTTTCTCTGGGGTCTGTCCCTGTCACACTCAGGTTACCTGAGCTGTATTTATAAGCTTAGATTATAGAACAGAAGAAGAAAGATAAAGAAAGTAGAAGAGGAAAACAATAAATAGTAAATACTTTGATAAAATTCTTATTCACTAATCCCAGAAAATTCACTTCCCAGAGGTGGAAATGGTAACAACAGAAATTCTTTACACCCTTGAGGGGGGAAAAAACATAGTTAATATCATTATCCATATTAATAGAACAGATAATGAATATAAACCATAAATAATCAAATATTGTCGGGTCTTAGAGTCTTTGGGATATAGTCATATATACCTATCAAACATGCCTTCTTACTCATTATATATAATTTCATACTTGTCTTCCTTCTTCCTTATCTACTCCCAACTCTAGAAAGTGATACATTCATATGAACAAAAGAAGGAAGCCTCATCCTCAGATCCACAGGCTACTAGAAGAATGCACTCTAAACATCTCTGTGTTGAAAATACATGGAGCAGAAGCTTCAGAACACTGTGCCCAGTCTCTACCAGGTACAGCTGAGTGACCCTGGACAAGTGTCTGGACCTCTCTGAGTCTCAGTCACTCATACGTAGAGTACAGTTACGAGAAATAGTGCTCCCATGTCAGAGTCCACTAGATAGCAAACATTTCATAAATGCCAGAAATAATCATTGCAGTTTTTAAACATTTCTTTCATTGATTGGTTGCTCTAGTTAGTACCTCTGCCGTGACCAAAATTTGAAGTTTCCCAAAGTTGGGATATAATTCAGGATGAGGTCACTGAGCAGCCAGCTCCTCTCTGAGGACATAGTCAGCCACTCTGAGCACTGGAATTTTCAGTTGAGGAAATACAAGAAAATGGGGGTGTGGGGCAGCACGGATATGGTAACCAAGGACACTTCATAGACAAAGCACAGCTAAAGGGACCCTAAGGAATGAGATCTATAGCTTGCTTGTAAATAAACATGTGGCCAGCCTGGAAAGAACTGAGCCTTTGAGATCCTTAGAACTGGGTTTCAGTTCTCATTTCAGTTAACCAGTGAAACTCACTGGTTAACAATCAGGGCAGGGGAGGGTATTGAATCTCCTCCTCTGATTCTCCCCGTGTAAAACTAGGAATCTAAAACCTCTCTCAGGAAGCTGTGCTGGGAACTAACTAACACGCTGATGTGATAGCCCAATGCCCAGCACATAGAAAGCTTTCAATCGCTTTTTTTCCCCCGAAACTATATGGAAAATAATTTTCTAATTTTAGGGATGATAGGATGGTCAGTTATATGTGATTACATAGTATTCCACTGTCAGAGTAAAATATCACTCCATGAGAATCATCAGACCATTATAGATCTTACAGATCTTATAGATCTTAAATAGCATAAAAATATGCTATTTAATAAGAAATACAAGGCCCAGGAAGAAGTCCCGGATCCCTTCAAGGAAGCCCTTCTGAGAAGTCTGTCTTATTATTTTAAGAGGGACACAGACATTTTGTCATAACTAATGAGAGTAATTCACTGCCTTGAAAACTGGAACCCAGGACTCCAGTCGAGGAGCCTGACGATCCGGTCTCTGCCTCTGACAGCACCCTCTGCCCTCACATTGTTCTCTTTCCTCTGCACCCCTGCCCCTCCTTCCTTTCCTCCCAACCTGCTTTTTCTTCCCTGTCTGCCAGGAGCAACAGCTGGTGATACTTAGCCCAGTGGTAGCAAACCCCAGAGCCACAGTTCAAAAAATATGGGATAATTTCTCCCATAGAATAAGCACCGAGTACTAAAGAGCTGGACAGTAATGTTCTGCCTAAAGTGGTGACAGCCTCCTTAGCCAGGGACATAAAGTAAGCTCACATGAGCTCACATCATAAGGGGAAAAGCTTACACTCCTCAAAGGGAGGACAGCCTGACAATGCCCCCTGCATCGGGCAGCTCCATCTATTTACTTAATTGAGAATTGGGCAACAGATGCCTGATGGGAGTCCACTGGGAAGTAGAAAGGCCAAACCACACCCTTTGTTGAAGAGTTCTGGAAGAGTTTAGCTTGATTTCGATGTCCATGAAATTCCAGACTTGGGGAGGGGTGGTGAAAGAAAGATAAGTAGACTTCTATCACAAATAAAACATCATGGCAATATGGATAATTTGATGAGTCCACAAAACTTTTCTTCCCATTAGTGATGTAGAGGCAGAGCATGGGGTAGCATACTTTATCTTATATGAAAATACCAGGCTGCACGCTCATTTCTGTATCCAAAAGCATAGGCTCAAGCTTGTTTTCCCTTTAAGTTACATAAAATATGGGTCTTGTTGGGGTGGGGGCTGGAAAATATATATATATATATATACACACATATATATATATATTTATAAATATATTTACACACACATATATATAATGTATTTGTAAATATATTTACATAAGTATAGATATATTTCCCAACTTTAAGTAATAATAGATTATACAGATATAAGCTAAAAAAAAAGATGCTGAGACTTTCCTCCTCACTTATGCATAAAAGCATCTAGAATCAAGGACTTCATAATTAGAAACGATACTACATCAACATGAATATAAAATGTGTATTTTGAAATACTTCTACAATAAAATTCAGACTGTGGTTCACACTCACACTTTTTCCTTCCCTCCCATTTTTCTAATTAGTAAGGTTACAGTACATGGATCTGTAGCCACAGAAAATCTGTGCAAGAGGGACCCACACAGTTTAGGGAAAATAGCACAGGCTTCAAAACGATAAATGCTTGTGTTTTTATCGCAGCCCTGTCCCTTACAGTAGGCTTCCCTGATAGCTCAGTTGGTCCCTTAGAGTGGTTTTTAATTGTACTTGGAAACTCTTTTTTTTCCTAAGCAGGCCAAAACCTTGTCTCTGAAATACCATTTACAATGTTTGTTTGCTTTGCATGTCCTCTTTTCATAGAGAGCTTGCAGGAAAAAATAAACACAGGTCTTATTCCTATCAGCAACATGTCCCAAATTAGTGAGGTTCAAATGACACAGTTCCACTCCAATGCACAGAGGAGGCCTGTCAGCCTTGAGCTTCTTGAGACAGAGAGAGTATGTGCATTTCCTTTTTTGATAAAAAACCAAAAAATTAAAAAAAGAAAAAAACCTCTTTTTGGATCAAGACTTTGGAAAAAAATTGTGTTGGCCCAAGAAGATGTGCTAAGAAAAGGCCAGACTCTATCTTGAAAGGGAAAAATAAAGGAGAAAAAAAGCCAAAGGTCACACAAACATGGATTTCCCAGGAGAATGATATTTCCTCCAGATAAACTGTTTCTTAAACAAGATTTTGCTGCAGAAGAGAATGAAGAATCCACACAGGTACATGAGCTGCAAGGTGAAATGAATTTGGAATATTAGCCTGGTCCACATATGATCTCATTCTAACATTCAAACTTTCCTAGTTATGACGGCAGATGCCTCTGCATGAAGACCAGTGCTGAGCATGTAGAAGGCATTCAGTGATATCTGATGAACAATCACTTTGCAGTATAGCAGTAATTAATGCAACACTATATTCTACATCAACTATACTTCAATGAAAAAAACAAGAAAGAAAATTTAAAGAAATGAATGAATCTCCCATACCCACAGGGCTTTACATGCACAGAAACCAACCAATCCATAAGTCCTTAGACATCTAGTTATAGGGGTGCATTTTGATCATTGTTTTCTAGCTCTTCCTGAAACCATTAAGTTCCCTGGAAGATGGGATCAAATAACCATGAGTATTGTTCTATATTTCTAGGACCCAGGTAAATATCAGGGCCATGAAGCTTGCTGGTTTCATAATATCTTAGACTTAAGTCCTTATACTTCTGGACTGAAATCCCCAAATTCAAGAACAAAGGTAGCAATACTCGAAATGATTGATTGTCGTTGCTGTTCAGTCACTAAATCATGTCCGAATCTGTGACTGCAGTACACCAGGCTTCCCTGTCCTTCACTATCTCCCTGAGTTTGCCCAAACTCATGTCCACTGAGTCAGTGATGCCATCCAACCATCTCATCCTCGATTAAACATACTATTTTAGGGACTTCCCTAGCAGTCCAATGGTTAAGACTTTGCCTTCCAATGCAGGGTACCTGGGTTTGATATCTGGTGGAGGAGCTAAGACCCCACATGCCTTGAGGCCAAAAAAACAAAACATAGAAAATGAACTTATGGTTGCTAAGGGGAAGGGATAATTAAGGACTTTAGGAAGGTCATGTACACATTGCTGCATTTAAAATGTATAATCAACAAGGACCTATTGCACAGCACAGGGAACTCTGCTCAATGTTATGTGCCAGCCTAGATGGGAGGGGAGTCTGGGGGAGAGTGATACATGTACATGTATGGCTGAGTCCCTTCACTGCTCACCTGAAACTATCACAACATTGTTAATCGGCTATATCCCAATACAAAATAAAAAGTTTAAAGTTTGGGGAAAAAAAAAAAAACATAGTGAACTTAATAAACAGGATGGATGGATTAAAAAAAATTAGAAGCAATATTGCAACAAATTCAATAAAGATTTTAAAACAGATATATCTTTAAAATTACATATGTATTATTTTATATTTGCATACAATATAGTAGATACTGTTATCATTAGATTATAGTACACACCTACACACACAGACACACACACAGAGACACACAATCAACCTATCGACCTGGAAAGGCCTATTTTTGCACTAAGGCTCTGAAATTAATCATGCATGTGACCTTGGATAAGCAGTAAACCTCTCTAGGCCCCAATTCTGTAACTGCATAAGAAGAAGACTGGATGAGATTGATGGTGTCCCAGTTCACTGCATGTTTGAATCACCTGGGAGCTTTTACAAATCTTGATACTTCAGCTGGACCCCAGACCAATTTAATCAGAATCACTGGGGGTAGGAACAGAGCATCCTAGGCTTTAAGTTGCCTCAGGTGATTTCAAGGCGCAGCCTGCAGTGAAGGTTCCTGGACTAGTGACCTCTAAGCCTCCTTCCTCTTCTATGCCCTGGGATTCTCGAGTTCAGAAGAGGTGAGATGACTTCTCCTGGGATGAGAACTGCTGCCCCTCGTGTGTCCTGTAGCTGCTTGAACCAAATTGCTTCGGGACTGCAAACTTATGCCCAAACTAGCGCTCCCCAGTGATGCTGAGCCCGGCAGTCTGGTTGGTGCTAATGCTGGAATAAAGGAAGCAGGGCCAGCTCCTGGTCAGAGGTTAATGCTGGCTCCTGAGAGCAGGAACACAAGGCTATGTCTAGAGAATGCTTCGGTTCCTGTAATTTTGCCAAATCTCCCTTCCTCTACCCTGCTTTTTCTCATCTAAAAGGAGTTTCTTGAACTTGTCCTTGACAAGCCAGATGGTTAACTTAACTGATCTAAATGGGTGAGGACAGTGGTTCCTATTTAACATGCTCTCTAGGGCTGTGTTTAGGAAGGGGGCACCCCTCCTTCCCATCCCACTGCCCGCCCCACCAGTCTCATGGATGAGATTCTGAAAGGGTGTGGGGATAGTGGGGCAGAGCCCAGGGGCCTGATTTATTGACAGCTATCTATGTGTCAGACACTCTATTTAGATTGTTTTTCATCCTTGATGTTGGGATTATCCCTGTTTTACAGTGAAGAGAAACGGGCTTGGAGTGGTAAGCTGAGTTACCTAAGGACACCTCTGGCTGGTCAGTGGCAAAGTCCCGATCGGAGCTCAGCTGAAAGTGAGCTAAACTCTACTGAACACACAAGGAGTGGGCTTTTCACTGACATTTTAATTAGGAAGCAGCACAGTATATCCAAAAGCTTAAGGAAGATACAGGCAACTCTGAACCAGCTGGAGGGAAAGTTCAAGACTCGCTGAAAGACATGAGCAGGCCTTTCCATGAACTCCCTCCTTGTCCCTGGCCTTCCATCTCATCAAAATGCAGAGCTTCGAGAACTTTTCAAAATGAAGCATACTCCCCACTCCTTCCACCTCCCCTTTTATAGTCAGACTACAATCCTTATTCCAAAAATAAATCAGCCTGATGAGAGGCCAGAAAAAGCAAAGCTTAATAGTTTTATACTTTCATTATTTAGTTAAGGGACATTCGTTGGACAGATTTATCATCACATTTTTACAAATTCCCCACTGAATAAATAATTCTAGGATATGCCGAAATTACTCTGGCCTTCTGACCCAACATGTCTTTGTAATTACTTGGCACTCCAACTGTATGCTACTTAAATTAGGTAACAGTCATCAAGTTATTTTTAGGCCATAGCAACACACACGCACACACGCACACACACAGACACACACACACACACGGCTGTACCTAACTTGTTATTTGCACTCCTTTGGAAGAAAGGCCAAAACTCCAGTTTTACTGACACCATCATTTCTGTTCAACCAATAGTAATACTACTGGGCTACATGGAGTGAGAGCTCACTCTGTATGAGGAACTGTTCTAGACACTTTGTACACATTAATTCATTTACTACCTAAACTACTACCAGGAGAGTACCGCTGTTACATCCTTTTTGTAAATAAGGAAAATAAGGACATAAGGGAAGTAGCCGTTGGCCAAGGGCACATGAGCCAAGACGAGAGCTCAGACAGGCTGGCCCCCTGCTCTTGCCTGAATCTCTCCACCGTTTGCTACACAGCTAATATTCAGTATGTCTGGATGTTAAACAGAAGCTCAGAAACAGTAAGCCTGTGAATATAGATTATGCTTTTGTTTCACATATCTTAAAAAAAAAAAAAAATCCTCCTAACATCCCTGACGGACAAGAGGAAGACTTTTGCTTCCCCCACAAAACAATGCAGAAGAGAAAACATATTTCCTCGGGGGTCTCTGATGTCTAAGCACAGCCCTTCACTTTGTCATCAGACTCAGTACTGCCTACAATTATTGACTTCAGAGCCCTTTGTGACTATGGGAAGATGTGCCATCTATGTTGCTCACTTCAGGAGTTTTGACGGAAAGTTTTCTAGCATAAAAAGTTACCTTTCTATGTGATCAAATCTTTGCTACTGAATCAGCTTCCTGAAGTGATACTCACTCATCCCCCGCCAGCCCTCCCCCCAATAAATACTGCTGACTCAGAGGCAGACCTGTCAGTCACTCTTTGTTTTGTGACAGCACAGAGCAAGTACAGGTATGGGACCTGATAGACTCCTGTGGAAGAGGACGCTATAGATCCCTCCCAGTCTGGGGGAGTGGGTGGGTGTTGGTGGGGTGGGGGGGCACTCCCATAGATTCAATAGTAGCCAGTTAGTCAAAGTGGAATTCCAAGTTTGAGAAAGTCAACAAGGGAACATGACACCAATATTTAGGAGTGAAAATGTTGTCCGTACTGTACTATAAAATATGCCCATCCTTCTTAATTTGAAAACATTAAGTTTAAACATGAAACATACTGAAATATAGTTAAACATTATCTATTTTCTAATATATTTCAACAACCAATAAAGGAAGAGAAAGCAGAGAGGGAAAACATTAACAATTGTTTAATCTGGGTACTAGGTATATGGTGATCATGATACTTTTTTCTATGTTTCTCTGTATTTGAAATAAAAGTTTTAAAGGCACAGATTGTCTTTAAAGAGGAGGTGATAATAGACTATCCATTCCTACATAGGTAAATGACAAATTACTTTCCCGGACTCAGCCTTGCTGTAAAGAAAGGGAACCTTATAAACATCATAGCAAACATGGTAGCTCTTGTTATGGAAAACCCAGAATCATCTAGCCTCCTTATTCAGCTGGGTACAAAATCACATTAATAATCAACTTTGTGTGAAACAGATTATAATCCTTTCTAAACCTTTGTAAGTCTCTACACATGTACGCATTTGACTCATGGTTTGCCAGGTGGAACAGAAGCACAGGTCTGATGCCATTTCTTCTTTGGAGGATGAGAATAAAATACGAATTCAGACGTAGGTCACAACGGGGAGGGGACTGTAAATTAGAGCAGTCACTTAATCCCAGGGGCTTCTGCGCCTATCATCAGTTTCCTCCCAGCCTGACACAGCATTACTAAAACAGTGTCTGAGCGGCCACTCGGCTTGACAGGCAGCACCAAAAATGGAGAACATGGCACCGAAACAGGGGGACGTAAAACTTGGACGGGGAGGGTAGCAACCAGTGTTTACAAACATAAACCAGAGAATCAGAGGGGTCAGCCATCAATTAACCCGAGATTGGACTGAAATCTCTGAAAATGAATTCCTGAAGCCTTAGAAGCATCTACCTCAGATGCTAACCAACCCCCACCCCCACCACATCTTCCCTGCGAAAACCACTCCTTCCAAAATGGTACCGCTACTACTCTTGCTAAAATAAAATCTTACATCACCAAGGGTGGGGATTACCAAAATAAACCTCAGCAGAAAAGCCAGATCAGAATGGTCTGATAGACCCACTCAGGAACCTAGGAGAAGTTGCTGGCCATGCTTTCTCAGAGGTACCCACCCCATTTTCACCTCAGTGGTGTTGTGGTATTAACCTTTGGTTTACCCAGATGAAAGGGCAGCTAGAGGGGCATTCTAATATTGATCTATTTCCCTTCTTTACCATCATGGCCCCAATTTTAGGCCATTCCCCCCCCCCAAAGAGACTAAAATCACAATGACAAAAATAATTAATAAAGTACATTACAGATCCTTCTGCTCCCGAACTACATATCTTCAACGAGATTCCCAGATATTTGAAGAAAGAGCCCAAACTACAAATAATACAACCTCTACCACCAGTGCAACTTCCAGGTCGACTGCCGCTGCGTCTCACCAACCCGAAAATGATGAGCCCTGTTGGCGGTGGTGGCGGCAGGCGCCCAGCGGTGACATCAGCAGCATGTCTGGCCCCGCCCCATTGAGGCAACCTTACTGACACCGAGGAACAAGCCCAGGCTGCCTGGGCTCTCAGCTGCATCCACAGGAAATGGGGAGAGGAACCCCACTTTGATCAGCAACACCTAGGAGATTCATTTCCCAGCAACTGACAAGCCACCCCCATACACAATAATGCCCACTCCAAAGTAGAGGGTAGAATCTACAGCTCCTCCTCAACACTCTCAATATTTAAGTCCAGGGTCATCTTCACGTGGATTATTTGATGCCTGTTCTCAGATCATTTGGACACAAAAGGCCTGCTTTCCCTCAACGGCATCTACTCTACCTGAGCGAGAGACCACCCTGAAGATCACTCCATTGATTCTCCACTTCTTGGCTCCCCAATACAAACTCTTACAAATGATAAGTTGGTAGAGTGTATTTTCTCATCTGAAAAAGATGAGACAAGCCAGGATCACAGAGACAGAACGCTAGCTGGGTAAACCTACTGGGAATCATGCAAAGTCAGCCAAACAAGAATACAAAACGACAAAATACAAGGATACACAGAGAAAATATGAGCATATCAGTAACCACAAAAAAACCCATCAAAAACAATATAAAATGCCTGGGTGCTTCTGGAACACTCTGGATGTAACTTCCATGATGTTCTTCTTCCCCTGAGAGCCTACCAGCCCTTCCTTAAGGGAAGCTGTACCTTTGTGCTAGTTGAGCCCAATAAGAGTAGGCTTGAGGCCAGTGAGGGTGGGCAGGGGAGATGATGTCCAAGAAATTTAGAAATGGATTTCTAAGAACACTCCTCAACAAAAGGCAGAACGCACCATTGGCAAGACAAGAAGAATGGCAGAACTAGCCCACAACGGAAAACCAACTACCCTGCTCATTCCAATGGCCTGTTGCAATTTAAATATGCAAGGTGTTCAAAGGAACCCAGCGATGCCTTTGGCCTACACAGTGCAGGAGACTGGCTGCCAATGTGGCCCAGACTGTGTGCCTTGACTCAACACGCAAGGAAAGAGAAGAAAGAAGATGACTGTCTCTCACTACCACCATCATTGCCACCACCTGACAAAAAACACTAAAGATGAAGTGTGGTGTATAGTGTCCCAAAGGATGGCATCCAAGGGCAAAGAGGTACATCTGGGAGGGACAGGGGATGCGGACTCCCTCTAGGTTAGGCAATGCTGTGCAGAAGGAGCCCAGAGACGGGTGGGCAATTAATTCCTCCTGCCAGGGCTCAGTGACACTGACATCCCGGTTATTCATGCTCAGTGTCCTGGGGCAAGTGACCCACCACCCCATCTTGGAAGGAGCTATGATGTCAACAGTTGTCAGGTGACACCAGAAGAAACAGTGTGTTGGGGAGTATTTCATAAAAATGACTCTTTCCCTTGGAGTTTTGGCAACGGAACGGATGTTTGGGGTGAACTCTCTAAGAGGTCCTAAAATAAGGATCTCTGCCCTTTTTGAAGGTCACTTTCAGAGAGGTGAGAAAGAGGAAGAATTTCCCACAGAAAGAACTGGGTACCTGGAGGTTTACTTGCAGTTCACCACAGTTGCGGTTTTCTCCGTTCCATCAGCTTTGGTTAAGTCTGAGAGACAAGAACTTTCCAGCTAGTTTGAATGGAACAGAGGTACCAGAGCAGGCATGAGTGAAGATGCCATCTGGTGTCATAGAGCCCCTTTTTAGAAAGATGAGAAAACCATCTCCGAGAGGGGGAAATGACTTGCACAATGCAAATGAGAAGGTGAATTAAAGACTAGAGCCCAAATCTTCTGGCTTTCAGTTCAAGGTTGCTGGGTTTCTCTCCCAACCCCAAAATAATTAAGAGAGGGCACAGAAGGGAAGATAAGAAGAAGAAAGGCAATTCTGGTCTTTTGCAGCCAGCGGAAGGAGGATGCTGGTACTTCTCAGAGAAAACCCAGGGTGACCCCAGGGCTGTGCTTGGGGAAGGGGTGGGGGCATTACCTTTCAACACCAGAGGTTCTTTGCCTTCTCTCTTCAGAGACTCGAGGACTATGTGGAGTGGCTGGGAGGGTACCACTCGGCTCGGCTCATTGGTATTCTCATCGTAAACTATAATTTCTTTGGAAAAGATCCTCTTGAAAGAGTCCTTGCCTTCCCTACAGGAAATCAAGTCTAAGACAGTGATCTTGCCCTGCTGCAGTCTCCGCCGGCTGATCTTATCGGCACAGTTAATGTGGACAGCTCCTTGGATGTGACTCTTGTTGTACTCCATGAAGGGCCGGCAGTCAATGATGACAGGGCCCTGGCTCGGCAGGTGACTCTTGCTGCATTTGGTCATCTTCTTGGCCAAGTCATTGGGGTAGATTATTTTGATGCTGGCTAGCTGTTTGGGGGTCCCTGCCACAGGGCTGCCCACCCCACCTGATGGACTTAGAGAGCCTGCATTCTCACTGCTGTTGACCATCTGGCTGGCAGGACAGGCGGCAGAGCTCCCGACGGCGGTGGCGACGGTGCCAGCGGCAGTGGCCTGGGTCGGGGCCTGAGTGTCCTTGTCGTAGGCTGCCACAGTGCAGCAACTGGCACTGCTGCACCCACAATTCAGGGAGCGGGCAGAGCCGCTGGATGAGGGCATATACGTCAGATTCGCCGCCTTTAGGGACACAACGGTGTTGGCGATGACAGGAGGGTGGCTGGTACTGCCAGGGGCGGCAGAGCCAAGGTAGCTAGAGTCTAAACAAAGGTTGAGATCCTGAGGTCGAACGGGCCTAGACAGTGCCACCACTACCCTGTCGTCTAAAGGAGACGGAGGCATGAGGAGGCTGAAAACTGGCAATTCAAGAAGAACTCAAGACAGTCTGTAAAGAAGGGGGGGGGGGAAAGAAAGAATAAAGTCATGTGACACAAAAAGCAGTCGAATCCAATCCCTAGGAAAGGACTTTGCATCCCTCTTAGTGAAGTCGTCCTACATGCCCAGTATCCTGTCACTCAAAGCTTGACTCTCACCACTAGGGATTCGAAGAGGATGCACACCTGAGGACCACCCCCCTCCCCAACCCCTGTCCTTGCTGAGTCTAAGGTTAGATGTAAAGTCTATGCAAATGTTGATGAACAACTTTTCATGGACCCACATCCAATTTCAGCCTTAGAAAAAGTACAAGCACAAAGGATCAGAAAAGCTCAAGATGGAAGGGAAGGTTGTTAAGAGGCATCTCTTCTGGGCCTCATCTCCAGGGCAGAAGTATACTGCAACCATCTGAGAAGGACCCATACGTCCACCCTTGCATACTTTCCATGTAATTCCTTCAGCCACTGCAAAGGCAAAGGAATGACCAAGAGTGCTGGCAAGGCTCATGGGAATATATAGCAGCTAAATATACATCAGGGGCAGATGTCAACTTTCTGCATATCAGAATGAAAGTAGCCCTCTAAGTGAATCTCTTTAATTTTGAGCTATTCTCACTTTTCTTTCTCCCAAGTCCTTTGAAAAGCACAACAGAGTCATATTAAAACCTCCCATGTTTCCTATTGCCCTCTTATTTATAAATTAATCTGCATTTCCTCTTTCATTACATACTGGTCCCCTAAAACAAAGCCTTAAGCTAGGGAGGGAGGTCTGAAAACCCCGATCCTGACAGATCCATCCCTCAGATGGCTCCCTTGCCACACCACCCCCTCCACTCCTGCCTTTAAGGAAAGGACCACTTCAACTCTCCATTCTCCACCTTTCCCTACAGGAACATCCTAGAGCTTCTCTCAGCGGAAGGCAGCCACTATGCATAATCTTTTGATCTCACACAGATGTGCCCCCTCTTCAAGAGGATGGATTCATAAAGAAGACTTCCCAGTGAGAAGTAAAGAGTTGCCCACAGGGTCTATGTCCTGTCTCATGAGAGGGTACCTGCAAAGGGACAGTGCCATCCTCCCCATAGTCATAGAGGCACTCCACTCCTGGGCCCTGCCGGCTCCTCTCCTACTAGACATACACAGAGAGGAGAAACCAAACGCCATGCAAGAGGAGCTCGTCTAAACCAACTTTAAGAGATGTCTGGAAAAATGTCATCCAACATCCGTCTACACACGACTGTCACCATTCTCAGACACAGAGCCAAAATGTCACAGGCAGAATACACACACACACACACACAACGCACCTATCACATCCACATATCCCCACCGACTCAGCTTTCTCTCACCACCTTTGAATGGGCAAGAAGAATCCAACCCCTGTTCTCCCTCCCTTTCTCCTTTCTTCCCTCCCTCCCTTCCCCTCCCCTTCCTCCCTTGCGTAGTATTTTTTGAAGAGCGAGTACTATTCCAGAAGCTATAACTGTTTCCCAGCTGGACCCAGCGGTGAAAAGTCTTTGCTATTGTGTTACCTGGTAGGATACGTCCCAGGATCAACAGTCCATTTCCCTTGAGAGGGACGCAGAAGCGTGCTCGCGGAGACACAAGCTGGGACCCCCACCTCCACACAGAGTGCGCGGCGCGCACACACGCTCTCTCTCTCTCACAGACACACACGCACGCACGGAGTGTATAAAGAGACCTGCATCCCTGCAGCAGAGGGTCGGGCGTTTATATTGCCCGTGAAACCATCCAGACAGCCTAGGAAACCTCCCCGAAAAACACTGAGCTATCCCCCTCCCACTCTAGTCGTTCTTCCACCTCTAGTCAGCGGCTGGAAAGAAAATTAAGTGGTCAGAGAATGCTGCTTCCCCACTCCGGGGCACTTAACATCCTCCTTCGCAACACAGCGCACTAACAAGTCCCTGGCCTTTAAAACTGCCGCAAAGCATCCCAACAAACCTCATTTTTTCCTTCGCCCCCAATCCAAGTAGACTGCAGAGAGAGTAAACGCACAGGGCGGCGTGAGCCAACAGCGGGAACACTTCAACCTCACCTGCTGTGGCTCCTCCGTAAACATCGCAACACACACGCGCGCAGACACACACCACACACATACTCACACTCACACCGCCTCACACCCCTGGACTCTCAGGAGTAGCCACAGTGACTTCCACTTACTTCATAAATAAGTGTAACCCTCCACCATCTGGCGCTCCGCTTCAGCAAGGGATTCGCACATTCAGCCCTCATTCACTAGGCTTCATTGATCTCCAGCAGCAACATAGTTACTTTCTCTTTTGCTACACTGTAAATGTAAGGTTCTGAGGGGGCGGGTCGGCTGCCGACCGACGGCAGGTTGAACCAATAGGAATCCGGAGAAACCTGACCGCTACTTCGCTGCAGCTCGCGGCCAATGGGCACCTGGAGGGGGCGGAGCCGGGGCGTGGCCATGGCTCTTTAAGGAGGGTTTATCCGACGCCGCTTTGGGTCCACTGTGTTATAATACGGACGGTGATGTCATTGGCAACCAATCAAAAACTTAAAAGGGCCAACTGGGGCCCGCGCGGAGCAGCTGCTCTCTATTTACATGTAAACCGAACCTGCAGGATGCAGTTAACCCTTTCCGGGGCTGAATTGTCAATGGGCTGTGTTTGCCGCTCCGCCTGAAACTGGCTCTGCCCACTTGGCGGGATCCCTCTACATCCCCTCACCAAGGGACAGACCACGCTACTTATTTTTCCTTCTTACTCTGGCTGGCTGATCAACCGTGTTAGAATAACTTTCCAAAGGCAAGAGGCAACGAGAATAATCACTATCCCCATTTGGGAAAACGGGTTCCCTGAGTCCCTCGAGGTGACTTGATAAACCGAAGATCCACGGACGTCGCCCAGCTAGCCGAGCGGGGGAATGAATGTAAGCGAGCGGCCAGGGACGTTGCTTCTTCTACAGTCTAGGCCCGGGGCCATGCGCTGGAGGCCTGGGCTCTAGTGGGACTGGCAAGTCTGCCGTCCATCCACCCGCAGTGAGGCCCGCCAGCCTCGCCGCCGCCCGAGTCCTCGGGGCCGCCCCGCTTGCTCCGCGCCGCCAGGAAGCATCGACCGCCCGCCCGCAGATGTCGCTGCCCCTCCGACTGCCCTACTGCTGCCCGGCGCGGCGGTGGCGCGGCGCCCTGTGGCTCGCCTACTTCAGCGCCCCAGTCACGCCCCCGCTTCCCTCGCCTGCCTCCCGGGCCTCCACCCGTAGCTCGAAGGCAGCGCTGCGGAGGGCTGCTCGGAGGCGGCAGCCTGGTTCCCAGCCAAAAGCTACAACGGGCGCGCCCCCGAGGGGCTGCACAGGCACCGCCCCAGAGCCGGGGCGTCCTGGGGCTCGCCGCGCCCCCGCCCCGGCACCCGGGCAAGGCCTCCTGCCCGCTAGCGCCCCCTCTTCCACCCAGCGAGTAAGGTCCCCGCGCCGCGCTCCGCAGAGCAGCGCGCTGCCGGCCCGAGGCCCGCCTTCCCCTCGCCCCTCCACAGTTGCCCGCCACCCTGTAGGGCCCCTAGGAGCCGAGGACCCAACAGCCCGGAGCTTTTGGAACAGCAGCTGCTGGAGGAAGGGAGCTGGAGCTGAGAAGAAATAACCAGCATGAGTGGAGCCGACGCCGCCTCTCTGGGTTCTCCTGATTTTCGTCGCCGGAGGGGTCGCGGGCAGAGGCGACCATCTGAGCAAAAGAGGGGATTTGGAGGAGGGTGTGTTGCCAGCTGGCCTGTTCGTCGTCAGGAAATATCAGAGAAACTGCGGGAAAGTCTTGGGGTAGGAAAAGAAGTGGAGATGATGAGATAAACTGCAGAGAGTTTGCATCAAGGAACCCTAAAGAAATAGAGCTTTTTTTCGTTTTCCTGTCTCCTGTCTGAGAGAGGCAGGGGTGAAAGAGTGAAATAATTACAGTGGAGTAATATGTTCTGAGCACTATAGACTATTTGGTTATGATCTTTTTCTCTTACCAGACTGAAGGCGTCTGGACGTACTTCAGGTTGCAAGCCTGGTAGGCGAGCTAAGTGACCTGGGGACATATTCAAGTCATTGCTTTAAGTACAGACCTGAAATTTGAAGATGCCAAACCTTGGCCTGCTGGCCAGCTATGTTCAGTGAGCTGAGAGATCCCATATATACATATGCACACAGTCTAGGCTTCACAGCAGTGTTTCAAACTGAAGTGAATGCATGCAATGATCTTAAACAGGAAAGGATTTTTGTAGCCCCCCTCTCCACTCACACACTAACACACATACACATTACCCTTTAATGATAACCAGTGACTGGCTTGGAGACACCATTTAGTCCTTACATTTTTAGGGATCAGCAGATCCTGGCCAAGAAAGGTGGGTTCTGGGTAGTTTCCACAGAAATCAGAAAAGAACTTTCCAGAGGCTCTAACCCTGGATCTATTTGCAGCTTTAATAACTTGCCTTTTCCTAACTGTAGATAATTATTGAAAAAATATTGACTAATCCAGGGTTGGAGAGTTCTAACTATAAGTCCTGATTCTGACTCTCATCTCTTATACTGTTCATTCAGAAACACTATGTTTATTTATATGTCTGTAAAATAGCAAAACTCCAGCTCAAAAGAAAAGGAAAAAGTTCCAGTGTAAGCGCTTTGGTGGTGGGAAGTGGGGAGGTAGAGGGAGTAGGGGGAAAGGTGAGGGGGGGAGAGGTTCTCTGCAGATCAAGGGCATTCAGTAAAAAAGTATTGTCTTTACTTCAGGAAATGCTGTGCCTCTATTTAAAGGTACTCACCATTTATAAGTTATGAATTCATTGCTGACACCTCAGTATCTAAGTCCAAACAAAGCAGGAATTTATGCAATTGAGGAATACTTCTTAACAGCCTTTCTACAAGGCCCAGAGGGGAAAGTAGCTTCAAAAGGAAAGCAGTTCATTTAATGAGATGATTATTTTATTATAGTTTCAAACTAGTGAATTATTATAATTTAGTTAGCTAAGAATCTAAGCCAGTTCTACTGAAAAATTGGGAAAGACGGCAAAATTCCTCATCAGTTATCAAGCCTAAAACTTGGAATAAACATGTCATTAACATATACACAGATGTAATTATTTTTTAAATTAAGCATCTCTAAGTGTATAGCTTATATTCAAATTATAGTGGTAGAAAAAAAAAACAGATTCTTTTGTACAAAAAAGAGTTGATTTTGTTCCATTTTTTGAGTCATAAATGAGGAAATAGTATCTGAAGTACGACCCTTATATTTAAATTAGTAATATCAGCCAACCAGTGGCTGTGAACCTGATCTGTATACAAATATCTGGCAAAGCCTTAATGTTCAATTTTAGTCCCAAAGAAATAGTGACACGTCTTCACTGCATTTGAGTGTTCTAACATGATTGTACTGAGCTGTATCTTTGTTCCGACAAACAAACATTGTGAGAAAAATATGATTTCCTTCAGTGCATAGCACTGTGTTAAAGCAAGAGGGTGAAGCTACCTTAAGCCAGCATATGAGACATAATATGGATAATATCGAAAAATGTATTAAGGGACTTCCCTGGTGGTCCAGTGGTTAAGACTGCACACTTTTACCACAGGGAACACAAGTTTTATCCCTGGTGGGGAACTAAGGTTGCAAATGCTGTGAGGCTTGACCAAAAGGAAAAAGGGATGTATTAATTAAATGACTGCTTTTATGTGCACACAAATGGTTAAGTGTGTGGGATGATGGCAGAGGGTTGGGACTGGTGAGAGTTAGCTTTTCAAAATACTCAAGGTTGAAGTGGATTCCTGAAGATACTAGAATTAAGGCAGAGAAAGGCTTAGAGAACATTTAGAAAGAGGAAACTGCAGGATAAAGGTGACGTTAAATCAATAAGCAGTGGGGGATGAGCAGTGGGATAGAAAAGTGAGGTGATGAGCAGATGAAGCTATTGAGACCAGCCTGTTGAAATATCCTGTGACATTTCTAGGCCTTGGGGAAGGCTAAGGAGAAGGATCCCCTGAAAGAGCGAGCCACTGCAGTGCTTATGGGGGCAACAGAAACAGAGAGGGCCCGTCTACGCTTTTCACTGTCTCTGAGTTTTGAACACAGGAGGCCTGCAGATCTTTCTCGTTAAATTCATGGGTAAAATGCAGTTTGGGGCTTCCCAGGTGGCTCGGTGGTAAAGAACCCGCCTGACAATGCAGGAGACCTGGGTTTGATCACTGGGTTGGGAAGATCCCCTGGAGAAGGAAATGGCAACCCACTCTAGTATTCTTGCCTGGGAAATCCCATGGACAGAGGAGCCTAACGGGCTACAGTCTGTGGGGTCCCAAAAGAGTCAGATACGACCTAGCAACTAAAACAACGACTAAGTGCACTTGGGACTCAGGAAAAGGTTTTGAGGCACTGAAGTTTCTTTATCTGCTTGTACTAGTGTGATAGCCACTTGCTGCATGTGACTGTTGAAATGTGACAAATCTGATTTGAGATGTGCTCTAAGTTTACACTGGATTTTGAAAACTTTGTATAAAAAATGTAAAATATGTTACTTTTATGTCATTACATACTGAATTATCTATAGTTTGAATATGAGTTAAATAAAATATGCTAATAAAATTCATTTTACCTATTTCTTTTTTCTTCTTGCTGCTGCTGCTAAGTTACTTCAGTGGTGTCCAACTCTGTGCGACGCCATAGACGGCAGCCCACCAGGCTCCCCCGTCCCTGGGATTCTCCAGGCAAGAACACTGGAGTGGGTTGCCATTTCCTTCTCCAATGCATGAAAGTGAAAAGTGAAAGTGAAGTTGTTCAGTCGTGTCTGACTCTTAGCGACCCCATGGCCTGCAGCTTACCAGGCTCCTCCGTCCATGGGATTTTCCAGGCAAGAGTACTGGAGTGGGGTGCCATTGCCTTCTCCTTTTCTTCTTAGAATATGACTATTAGAAGATGTTCAATGACTTATGCCATTTACATATTTCTATTGGACAGTGCTCTTCTAGAACCTGAAATGGCTCCTTTGATTTGAGGTCACATTGGTGCCAAAGTCACCAGAACCACAGAGCTAGGTCGAACATTGACCTGGAGGGGACTTGAGAGCTTATCTAGGCCAGTGGTTTTCAAACTGTGTTAGGATGAGCCAGAGGGAGAAGGGATGTGATGCAACTGGGAGTGACTAAATCCAAGGCAGCAGAGAGCTGGTGGAGCTCTAAGACCAACCCCACCCCCACTGCTCCTTTCTTAAGATGTATCTACATATATTACTCCTGAAACTCCAAAGTAAGATTTCACTGGAAGGAAACAACAGATTCTGGCTATTTTATTTGTTCTTTCTTTCTTTATTTTTTAATCCTGGTCCATTGTTTTACCTGCAAGCCAATCTGAGGCCCAGTGAATGCAGAGGGCAGGGCCCAACACCAGGCTTTACATCAGCCCTCATTTCAAAGTCCAGTCTGGCAGTAGAGAAGGTGACCGACCGACCTATTGGCTTGGGGGTTAAGAAACTCTCAATCCCATGGACAGAGGAGCCAGGAGGGCCACCGCCCATGGGGTTGCAAAAGAGTCAGGCAAGACTTAGGGACTAAACAACAATTGTCTCAGCTGCAGTGAGAAATGCCCTTTCTGCAGTTAGTTATTCCTCCCCCACGCCCCCCACCGTCTGTGGTCTCACACATTCCTCCTGTTCTTTGTCAAGAGGGTTCTGACTAGGCCCAGGTGTGTGGATCTTGACACCAACTTATTTCCTTGTGAAAATAACAAACACTAACTCATTGGCCCTAGGTCTCTGGCAATGCCTTGCTCTGCAGTGGATGGCTTATTATTATTATGTGTTGCTACATCAAAAACTTACCATTTTCCCCTTTGCCAAACTGAGCAATCATTTTCTCATTAAGCAGTGCTGTCAGGCCCAGAGACCTTCAGCCGCAGGAGGCTGTGTCAGGCTGTGCTGTGCATATTGTGGGAAGCAAAGATAAGAGATAAACAGACACCTTTAGCATTCTTAAACCCCCTTAGGACTTGTTGCAGGTCTAGCATGAAGGAATTAATCTAACCTTCTCAGCATCACCTAGTGGATTAAGACAGTACCACTTCTGGATCCTACAGTTCCCTTTAGGTTACGGAGTGTGTCTTGAGCTTTATGTCCTTCACAATTAAACATTGATTAAACTGATTCTAAGGAGAAAAAAATAATAGCGGGTAACATTTCGTAGTGTTTTGCTTTGTCCCAAGCACTGTTGAAAGAGATTCACAGACGTGAACTCATTTCAATCTTCATATCTGTATGGATGCTGTAAGTCGGTTACTTTTGTTAGCCTTACTTGAAAGATGAAGAAACAGAAATACAGATGGATTAAGTCATCTGCCCCAGTCACACAGCTGGAAAGCAGCAGAGGCAACATTTGAACCCAGACAATCCGGCCCCAGAGCATCTGCTTTTAACAATTCTGTGTCATTTAATTCACGGTCTCTATGATTTTATAAACTTCTATCATATCCCCCTCAGCCTCCAGCTGCCAGGCTATTTTTAATTACCTCTTTGGAAGAATTCACTGTTTTTTCCTCTGCTTTCTCCTGAACTCCCCAGAGTCCACTATGTCTCATGTGGTCTCTCTCACCACTGGATCCTCCATGCTTGGGACCTATTAAACTTCTACTCCATTTCCAGAATCCTCTCTAACAGTGCCGTAAACTTAGCAGTGCTAGGGTTTCACTGCAGGCTCGACTGACAGATTCAGGAAGGGCCAATGACTTCTCCTTTGCCAACCACGTCTTGTTACTGTCCCATCCCTAACATAGGACAGGAGCCAGCATAGGGTGAGCGCAGAAGCTCCGTTGAATCAATGAATGAGTGAGTCAGCAAATGAATGAATGAATGAACGAATAGCATTTTTCTTATATGCGCCATGAATTGTTGGGTTTTTTTAGCTACATATCCGGGTTCATCTGACACTTTTCTAATTACTCATTTTGCCTTCTCCCTGATAGTTGAAACTTGAGGGACCTCTGAAGTCCCTAAATCCAATCCTCTCCTGAATGATTCATGCAGATGTTAATCAAGCATCTGTCTTTGGGGATCCATGTTGTTTACACATCATTCTTGTTTGTTTGTTGCCATATTATCCTATTTACAGTTTAAATCCAGTTTCTTTTCCGCTAGCATCTATGAAAGTATCAGCTTTCTCATTAAAATCCACACAATAGTTGTATTTTCGCATTTGCCAGCATTATTGACATTATGTTCATCTTCCACACTTAGGAAAATATCCCTCATTATTTTCACTGTTCCAACAGAATGAAGGTATCTTCACTTTCCCTTTTAACATCTGTTTTAGAGTATTCAAGGCATTTGTTTTCTTATATTCAGCTTCCCAACTGAGGGCTTTGTTGTTGTTGTTTAGTCACTGAGTCATGTCCAGCTCTTTTGTGACCTAATGGACTGTAGCCCCCCAAGCTCTTCTGTCCATGGGATTTCCCAGGCAAGAATCCTGGAGCAGGTTGCCATTTCCTCCTCCAGGGTATCTTCCCAATCCAGGGATCAAACCTCTGTCTCCTGCATTGACAGGTGGATTCTTCACCACTGAGCCACCAGGGAAGCCCAACAGAGGGCTTGGCCAGTGTTTATTGTCCAACATGTGACCGATGTCAATAAACAGCTTTTTCCAGAAAGAGGCATTTCATCAAGACCTGTGCCTGGAAACTACGTTTTTCATGTTCCTGGGAGTTGGGTGATGTGCTTTGAAAGGAAACTCTCCTCTCTATTCTCGGCAAGATGGGGAGCAGCACTCTGAGAAGCCCTGTTTCCATTGTTCTGTGAAGGAGTCCCGTGGCCCACTAGACTTCCTACCTAGGCAGAATGTTCAGTGAGGTCCCCTGATTTACGTGATTGATAAAGCAACCACTTTAGAATTGCACTCTTGGCTTGCGAGGGCCAAGAACGTACAAATGTGGTGGATGAGTCCCTTTATGGGTGAATTTAAGTATTCTCTGTATGCTGAGTAGTGGGCCTGCAGTACCACCCCTAGCACATAGTAGGTGCTCAAATGAATTCAAGTCAGTTCAAGTCACTTCAAGGTGTTAAACAGGTAAGAGAAAAGTCTCTATTGGAATTGATGACATTTTTAGTTCAAGTTGGAATCTTTAAGATGGATGAATGGATGCCATAAACTTTCAGCTCACAAAAATTCAGAATTTTAAGAGAGAGAGATTGGATCAAAGAGTGGCCAAATGGAGTGCTGGAGCTTATTTCATTCAACTATTGATGTATGGATCAACCTGTGACATAGTGGGTATGGACGAACCAACAACTGCCTCCCATCTCTTTCAGGTCAGTTCAGTTCAGTTGCTCAGTCATGTCCGACTCTATGTGACCCCATGGACTGCAGCACACCAGGCTTCCTTGTCCATCACCAAATCCTGGAGTTTGCTCAAACTCATGTCCATTGAGTCGGTGATACCATCCAACCATCTCACCCTCTGTCATTGCCTTCTCCTCTCGCCTTCAATATTTCCCAGCATCAGGGTCTTTTCCAATGAGTCAGTTCTTCACATCAGGTGGCCAAAGTATTGGAGCTTCAGCATCAGCCCTTCCAATGAATACTCAGGACTGATTTTCTTTAGGATTGACTGGTTTGATAACCTTGCAGTCCAAGGGACTCTCAGGAGTCTTCTCTAGGACCACAGTTCAAAAGCATCAACTCTTCGGTGTTCAGCTTTCTTCATGGTCCAACTCTCACATCCATACATGACTACTGGAAGAACAATAGCTTTGACTATAGGGACCTTAGTCAGCAAAGTAATGTCTCTGCCTTTTTCCCCCGCCCCCATTCTCAGGAACTAGGAAAACTACTGCTACTTGATAAACTTCTCATCTGAACTTTAAATTGCATTAATGACATCAACCAGTCCAATGAACTATTTTCCCTGTATTATGCACAGAACAGAAATGACAACAAAATTCTGGTTCCCTGTCAATGCACAGTCCCAGTCCTCATGTATTATGTGAGTTCTCCAAAGTAGGAACTAGAAAAGCTAGAGACTTAGGCACTCTCCAAGATGACCCAGAATATTTTACCAATTGTTGTTTCTAGCCTACCTAGAATTTGTTACAACTTTCCCTAAAGTTCAAATTTTTTCTTTCCCACTTCCCATCTTCCAATTGTTAAGATTACTTCTGGGAGAAATAAGGGAGAAGTCGAAAGGAGGAAGAAAAGAAGAAAAAAGGAAGACTGAGATGGCTAGAAATTTTTATTGTTTTCTTTTGCTTTTACATTAGATATTAATTTTTTATTGAAGCATAGTTAGTTTACAAGGCTGTGTTAGTTCAAGTGCATGGAAAATGGTATATAATATGCATTAATTTTTTGATTCTTTTCCATTGTAGGTTATTAAAAGATATTGAGTATAATTCCCTGTGCTATACAGTAGATCATGTTGTTTACCTGTTTTGTAGAGAGTGGTATATACATATTAATCACAAATTCCTAATATATCCCCCTAGTAAGCAGCAGTTTGTTTTCTAGGTCCATGAGTCTACTTCTAGTTTGTAAATAAATTCTTTTGTATCTTTTTTTAGATTCCACATATAAGTGAAATCATATGATATTTGTTTTCTTTGTCTGACTTCACTTAATATGATAATCTCTAATTTCATTCATGTTGCTACAAGTGACATTATTTTTTATGGCCAAGTAGTGTGTGTGTGTGTGTGTGTGTGTGTGTGTATACACCTTCTTTATCCATTCATCCAGTAATGTACATTTAGGTTGCTTCCATGTCGAGGCTATTGTAAATAGGTGCTGCTGTGAACATTGGGGTGCATGTATTTTTTCAAATAAGAGTTTTTTTCTGGACATATGCCAAGGAGAGGGGTTTTGTTTTGTTTACAAATTATTTCTTTGTACTTTTGATTATGGGATTGGGAAAGGTACATTTGGGCAGAGAGGGGCAAGGACTGGTCAAGCAGGAGAAATGTTGCCAATTCCAAACATTTTTGTTTTCATGAGATAAACAGACTAGAACAGAATTTGGCCACAGAAAGGAGTTGTTGAAATCTTTGCAGCCAGAAATGAGGTAGCATTGAAGCTCAGTCTGGTTGTCAGATGCTGGGCCCGCACTCATGGGGTGGGAGGGAAGCAGTCACGCTGCTGGTCTTGCTGCATCCCTGTGAGGGGCAACTCTGACCCAGACAAAAGCTGATTGTTTTTATGCCAGACCAGAGGGCATCAAGTATGAGAGGATCTGGTAGCAGCCCTTGGGGAAGCTTAGTGAGTTCAAATGCATGCCCAATTCAGTCGCTCAGCCTTTTCCAACTCTTTGCGACTCCATGGACTGCAGCACACCAGGCTTCCCTGTCCATCACCAGCTCCCAGTGCTTGCTCAAACTCATGTCCATTGAGTCAGTGATGCCATCCAATCATCTTGTCCTCTGTCGTCCCCTTCTCCTCCTGACTTCAATCTTTCCCAGCATTAGGGTCTTTTCCAATGAGTCAGTTCTTCACATCAGGTGGCAAAAGTACTGGAGCTTCAGCTTCAGCGTCAGTCCTTCCAATGAATATTTAGGATTTCCTTTAGGATTGACTGGTTGGATCTCTTTGCAGTCCAAGGGACTCCCAAGAGTCTTCTCCAACACCACAGTTCAAAAGCATCAGCTCTTTGGCACTCAGCTTTCTTCATGATCCAACTCTCAATCCATGCATGACTACTGGAAAAATCATAGCTTTGACTAGACAAACCTTTGTCAGCAAAGTAATATCTCTGCTTTTTAACATTCTGTCTAGGTTTGTCATAGCCTTTCTTCCAAGGAGCAAGCATCTTTTAATTTCATGACTGCAGTCATCATCTGCAGTGATTTTGGAGCCCAAGAAAAGAAAGTCTCTCACTGTTTCCATTGTTTCCCCATCTATTTTCCATGAAGTAATGGGACCAGATGCCATGACCTTAGTTTTTTGAATGTTGAGTTTTAATACATGCTCAGAGACACTGTACTCAAACCTTGGAGATCCCCAAAGATGAGTTTCTTTGATCCCATAGTATGAGGAGCAGATTGTGCCTTCTTCTCTCATGATGATGCAGAGCTTTTCCCTTGTGTTTTTGAGCTGCTGCAATCTCCATCTGTGATGGTTAATTTCAAGTGTCAAGTTGACTTGGCCATGGTGCCCAGAGAGATGATCAAACAGTATTCTGGATATTTCTGTGAGGGTCTTTCATTGGCTGGGACCAATGTTTAAATCAGTGAATTTTGAGTCAAGCAGATTGCCCTTCATAATATGGGTGGGCCTCATCCAACCAGTTAAAGATCTCAACAGAACCAAGACTAATCTCCCCCTCTGCCAACAAAAGAAAGAATTCTACCAGCAGATGGCCTTTGGACTTAAAACACAACATTGGTTCTTCTTAGGTCTCCAGAGTGACAGCTCATTCTGCAGATTATGGACTTGCCAGCCTCTATGACCAGAGAGGGGCTTCCCTGGTGGCTCAGAGGTTAAAGCGTCAGCCTGCATCTGCCTTTGTCTGCCTGCAATGCGGGAGACCTGGGTTCAATCCCTGGGTCCGGAAGATCCCCTGGAGAAGGAAATGGCAACCCACTCCAGTATCCTTGCCTGGGAAATCCCATGGACGGAGGAGCCTGGTGGGCTACAGTCCATGGGGTCACAAAGAGTCAGACACGACTGAGCGAATGACCAGAGAAGCCTTTTCCTTAAAACAACCCCCCCCCCAAAACCACTTCATACATACAAACACACATACTAGTGGTTCTGTTTCTATGGAAAACCCTGACTAATACACTAATACAACCTTCTTTGTTTTTGTGGACAGAGCAGAGCAAGACCTGGGAAATAAGCATTCTACTGAGTGTTAGCACAGCTCCATTCCTTTCCTGTATTACAGAAGACACACTAAATTGAGTACACCTCATCTTTGAATGCCTTCATTTCCAAGAGTGTAGAACTACTCTGAAACGGTAATGACTACACACCAAATAAGTCTAGGATAGAAAAAAAAATTATTTGAAAATCTAAGCTATGATTATTAATGAAGGAAAACAAATCCCCCCGCCCTCCCCCCACTATAATTTATTAGGAGAAAGCAGAAAAAAGCAGTAAAGTGTCTAGTTTTAGAAATCTAAAGCAATCTAGAGATTGAAAATACAAAAATAAACCTGAGATAAGTTTCTAAGCCTCTGATTTGTGTCCATTTAGCCTAAAGGAAGAAAGATATGAATATTTTCACTCTCCCCCACAAATGCATATTTAATCTTTATCTAAACATCCTGAATTTTGAGCCCATCAGGAGCTTCCACAGTCAATGCAGATTGCTTTCCCAGTGTTCTGTCCTGTATTAAGAAAGCTATTTTAAATCCCAGAATTAATGGTGACATCTTGTTGCAGTTATTTATTCCTTGTTTTGCTTTCCCAAGTTAATCGACCTACAGTTGAATTATTACAAGATCTCAGCGTAAGGGCCTAAGGAGTGGATTTGGCGAAATGAAGAGGTCACAGTTCACAAAACCACATGGGACATAAAAATGTACTGTATTTTTGCAGCTGCCTAATGTTTTTGGTTTTCCTGGCTCTTTATCAGGAATGTGTGAAGCACTTGACTGTGAATATACAGCTCTCTGCTTCATCCTCCTTGGCTTCTAGCAGACTGGAAGCTCCTGCCTGCTCTCTAGACCAAAGCTTCTCCAGCTTCAACTACACACAGATTCCCCAGGGTATCTTGTTAAACTGCTGATTCTGACTCATGGGGTCAGGGGTGAGACTGGAGCCTCTGCATTCCCTCACACTTTTCAGAAACTTTGATGTAGCTGGTCCACAGAACATACTTTGTATATCTAGCCCCACACTGTCTAATACGGTAGCCACTAGCCACACATGGCTATTTGAGCACTTGAAACGTGGCTAGAATGAATAAACGCCTACTGTCCATATAAAATGCATGCCTAGATTTTGAAGATTCAATAGGAAAAATAGACAAAATGTCTCATGAATAATTTCATCTTAAGAACATCTTGAAATAACATTTTAGAAATATGGGATTAAACAAAACATACTATTAAGCTACTTCCACCTGTTCCTTGTTACATTTTTTAAATGGAGTTACTAGGAATTTAAAATTACATCTATTGTTTGCACATGTGGCTAGCGTGACATTTCCGTTGGATAATGCTGTTCCAGATCAACAGAGCTGGCCCTAGAGGTATTTGTAAGGGAGTGAGTTTCCTATTCCTTTGATCACTTTTTGCCAGGCACTGAATCCATCTCCTTAACTCCTTAGAACTTTCTCCTGTAGTATTGTCTCTCAGCCCCTGCCCACACATTCTAAAGTCAATCCCAATGCTGCTTGGCCATCTTGGGCCCTGTCTGTTAGACTGTATACTCTCTAGCAAGGCCTAGCCAAAAATAACACAGAAACCCTCCCCCAAACTCATTAATGGGGCTCTCCTTTGTGTTCCCCAAAAGTCTGTGACACATACACATACATACATATCTGTGACACATAGCATTCATAAAAGACCAAGTCTCTCAACAAAAAGGGCATGGGCTTTAGAGTCAAGAGACCCTGGAGTTTAATTTGATCAATTTATTACTTAACTTATAGTCTACCCCATGCCTCTCTTTTAGATGCTAGGGATTCATGAATGAACAAAGTTAGCATATCCTCTGTCCTAAAGAGGTTACAGTTTAGAAGAGAAAATAGACATTGTCAAAAAGTACATGAAGAAGCAGATTACAAAATACCGTCCCAACTTCTCCTTTTTTTTTTCTTCTGTGACTATTCATTTCCCTTTCTGAGCCTCAGTTTAATTTTTGGAATAGAAATAATAACAATGCTTTCTGAGGTTTTGTAAGGATTATAAACAATGATTATATTTGTATAGCTAGCATAATGTCTGGTACAGAATAAGTGTTCAATGAACAGTTGCTGGCTGGCTAAATAAAGGTGAGCAATGCTGATCACATGTATTTGTTTGCTTATTTATATGCTGCCTGTTTCTATGTTAAGTAAACAGCTCTGGTGAAGCATTATTTCTATGTGAGGTCTATGAGGGTGTTCCTGGAGAGATGAGCATTTGAATCATCACAGTGAAGAAGACACCTTCACCAATGTGCATGTTGGTCAGTCACAACTTTTTGTGACCCCACGGACTGCAGCCCGCCAGGCTTCCCTGTCCTTCACTATCTCCCGGAGTCTGCTCAAACTCATATCCATAGAGTCGATGATGTTATCCAATCATCTCATCCTCTGTCGCCCCTTCTCCTCCTGCCCTCAATCTTCCCCAGGATCAGGGTCTTTTCCAATGAGTCAGCTCTTCACATCAGGTGCCCGAAGTACTGGAGCTTCAGCTTCAGCATCAGTCCTTCCAATGAATATTCAGGATTTACTTCCTTTAGAATTAACTGGGATTGATCTCCTTGCTGTCTAAGGGACTCTCAAAAGTCTTCTCCAACACCACAGATCAAAAGCATCAATTTTTCAGCACTCAGCTTTCTTTATGGTCCAATTCTCACATCTGTACATGACTATTGGAAAAACCATAGCTTTGACTATACGGACCTTTGTCAGCAAAGTGATGTCTCTGCTTTTTAATAGGTTTGTCATAGCTTCTTCCAAGGAGCAAGCGTCTTTTAATTTTATGGCTGCAGTCATGGTCCACAATGATTCTGGAGCTCAAGAAAATAAAGTCTGTCATTTTCCCCCCATCTGTTTGCCATGAAGCTTTTAAAAACTAAGATCATGGCATCCAGCCGCATCACTTCATAGCAAATAGATGGGGATAAAAAAGGTGCATGGGCATAAGTCAATCCCTGGACAGCCCAAACAGAACAAAAATGTAAAAGGGGAAAAATTCCCTGCCCTTGGACATAGGAGTTCCTGGTTCTCTGGCCTTCAGACTCTGGGACTTATGCCTTAGAACTTCACCCTTGAACCGGGAGTTGCACCATCAGTCCCCTGCTCTGTAGGCCTTTGGACTCAGACTGAATTACTGGCTGTCCTGGTTTTTCAGTTTGCAGACTGGGGCGGTGGCAGCGGTGGGGTGGCTTTGGAGCCTCCATGACTGTATGAGCCGACTCAAATAACAAATCTCCTCTTCTATGTTTCTATACACATCTTATTGGTTCTGTTTTTCTGTAGAACCCTAACCCTGTCTCATTCCACTAAGTGTTTGCAGTAGCTGGTTGGGTCACTGTCACATTACAGATGGTAGAGTAACTTTGGCTCCTGATGTCATTCAAACTTATTGAGTGCATTTCCCAAAGCCATTCTTTGCACAGAAGAACTAGTCAGTAAAAAGCCATTGAAATCAAACTATTCCTGAAATAGACAGTGCAAGTGTCCTCATACCAAGCTCCTCATTTGCAGAAAAAAATAGTAGCCAGAGTGGAAGCAACTTACCCAGTAATACACTTTCAATAGTAGTTCTAGAAAAGAATATGCTGGTCCTTGATGTATGGCAGAAACCAATACAATATTACAAAACAATTATCCTCCAATTAAAAATATTTTTTTTTAAAAGAATACACTGATCCTATCTGCAAGGCACTTGTGGGAAAAGAAAGAATTTATGGAAAAGCAGTCAGAGGAATAAGGGAAGATCAGGAGAAAGAGGAGCTTAGAAAGGAATTTCAAAAAAAGAGGATGACAATGTGTCTGATGCTGTAGGGAACTTTAGTAGGTTGAGGTCAGGGAGTACACTTGGGCATGACAACTAACAGCAAGTGGCAGAGAGGCAAGGAAGAAGAAGCCAGATGACAGAGGAGGTGACAGTGTCAAGGACTCCCCCCTTCAAGAAGTGTTGTGATTAAGGAAAGGGATGAGATAAAAAGCTAGATGGAAGGAGTGGAAGTACCAGGGAACTCTGTTTCAGAAAGCAGGGGTTGGGGGTTTTGGCAGCTGAGCTGAGTTGCTGCTTGAAATGAGATACAAAAAGTACAAGAGAGGAAGAAAGCAGTTGTCAGCAAGAAACCCTGGAGGCGGGAGGACAGAGGAATGGGTCAGCAGGACCAGGACAATCGTTAGCCAGGGGACCCTTTCCTCCAGAAATGAAAAGGAAATGTGAGTAAACAATCCATTAAGCATGGAGGGCAGAGAAGAACTGTTTAAGAAGTGCAGTGGGAAGCAAGACAAAGGAGGGGGTGAGGAGGGGATGCCATGCTGGCATTTTACTTGTGCGAGCAGCCCAGACTCATCTGGCCCAGGCTTTTCAAAGTGTGGTCCGTGGACCAGAGCAGGACCACAGGCTGCTTATCGCTGCTCTCAGTTCAGAGAAGTAGCTTATGTCAGATGCAAAAAAGAAAAAAGAAAAAAATTACTAAGCACACTATTCAGTGTAGCTGAAATTTTTCCCTCCTTGAAAGTAGCAGAGTATTCATTGACCTTCTTTCTGGCTGGATTCCCTTTCTCATCTCGGTGTACAAAGCAGGTAGTTTTGGGTAACATCTCCTACTGACAGTCTGCGTTAATACCCATAGACCTCTCACCATCACCTCACCTCCTAAACCGACTTCTGCTCCTTGACTGTCTTCTGCAGGGAGCCAGTGCCTCCACGCACCAGGTCTCTAAGACAGAAACAAGGGAGAGGGCAGTTTAACCTAGGCCTCCAGCACCTTCCTTGGTCAGTCATTCACCAGACTCCTCAATACTCACTGCTTAGCTCTCAGATCCAGCCTCTTCTCTTCATCCTCAGGATTGTCAATCTAGTCCAGACTACCAAGATTGGGCTTGGATATTACCACAAACCTTGGGAAAGCCACCCCTCAACACTGCTACCCCAATGAGCTGTCCACACCCAAATCTAAACACCTCACTTCCTGGGCTGATCCTTCCACGGTCCCTCCTCATCTACAGAAGCACCCTGGAATGGCTCCTAGACCCCTCCTCCCAAGTTGGGCACTCTGAACTACTGGCGTCTGCCTTTTATCTGACCTCTGAGTATTCAAGCACACTGCTCCCTTCGAGTGTGATTTTTGGCTTCCTGTGTCTGTCATTGCAATGCCTTACCCCTAGGAATAGAATCTTTGCCACACCAACACCCAGCGCAGTGTCTGGGAAAGCGTAGGTTCCTGGTGCTTGTTTGTTGAATGAATAAATGAAGTCAAGGCAGAAAGGGACAACGTCGTTGGCCTCATACTGAGCAAAGATGATGAAAGTGGGGTCATGAAATGCTGCGTGGCTCTGGTCAAAGTGAGCTCCAAGCCTGGACTCCACAGAATTCTGGCCACAGAGATGGGAGGGTGGGAAAGCGGGAAGTCACGTGAGCCATGGCTAACATGCGTCCACTGGATGTGACTTCTGTCTGCATCTGATACATTCGCCACAGCTCTCCTGCATCACATCAGAAGCATCCGTGGCTGAGATCACCTTGCAAAATGAGAGTCCTACCACCTGCGCACTTTGTGTCTTCTTTCATGTCTACATGTCTCTGGTTTCTCTCTCTTCCAACCCAAATATCACGACCCTCCCAAGCCCTGCCCCACCCCCTGCCATTCCACCACTATTTTGGCCTCTGCCCTTGACTTTGACCCTATTTACTTACGATGTCATTTTTCACATTCCTTTAAGACATGACTGGCAGAATCTGGCCCTAGATTCCAACATAAGCAATAGATGCTAAGACAGATCCAATTCTAACATTCTACCCTGGTCTTTTGGACTCCATTTGTTATTATTGTCATTTTCTGCCAAAGAACGCCAGGTAGGACAGGGAAGGGAGTTTGGAGGTGGGGTGGGGGTGGAGGAAAACTAGCACACGGTTTGGAGCCAAATAATAGATTATGGCTGGAAACTCCCGTCTTGATTTGGCTCGAGGGCCACAGTTATATTTGGCTGGCCCCTGATTGACATAATTATTATTGCCAGAAAGTAATTTTAGAAAGAACTTAAAAGGAGGACATGGGTGATTAAAGTTCTAATAATAACATTTCTAAAAAGTCTGGGTTAATGAATCTATAACTCAGGTAAAAGAAAAGAGGCTTCAGGTGTTCAGGGATTAGTGCCTGGAACTGAGCTTGGAAAAAAATACTCTGTGGGGAAGTCAAGTAGGGCAGAGACAGATCACATGCCCCTAAGACATCTTGGGGAAATAGAGAGATGTAGTTCTTCTTTTTTTTTTAATTTAATGAGGAACGTTCCTCTAAAATTTTTGCGAGTAGTTATACAAAGTAGATAAAAAGCAGCAAAGCAGCAGTTCCGTTCATTCACTGAGCATCCCTGTGCAAGGTACTATACTAGTTCTTTGGAAGATTCCCATGGGTGAGAGCAGGGCTGATCTAAGGGCAGGCTTAGGCACTCTGGCTGTTTATTACCAGCATCTGCTTTGATTAGGCCAGGGTCCAACCTGATTGGCTGACACCCTGCCAGTTGTTAAATATTTTGCATTCACCCTTTGATATAAGGCAAACGTTCTATCCGAAAATAGATTACAGTTTAGAGGATGAGATGGGCCCACAAATAATAGTGCAACGCTATGTCATAAGAACTGAATTTCATGTTGTGCTTTACAAAGTGTTTTCACTTTATCTCTCTACCACATCTGAACTTAACAACAGCTCTGTGGTGGGCATTCCTAGTCTCATGTTGCAGACAAGAGAGCATAAAGTTCAAGAGGAAGTGATGTTTTCACATTTCATAGAGCAAGATCCTCTTCTGATTGGACCCCATCTGAATTTCCCACAATGCACATTGCCTCCCTCTTTAAAACAGGAGATTCATGAAAGCAAATCATTGCTTATTTTATGAATTGATTCTTGATTTCTAAATACAGATGTACATACCTGAGTAACTGATGGAGATCAGTCTTGTAGCTCTGTCATCCTGATAGAAAGTTATAAAAGCCTCATTCTGAGAAAGGAGTAGTCAGGAAGCTCAAGTGAATTACACATGTTATATCCTTCATGCCCTCCCCTAGGTAGTTCTGTGTGAAACAGACACATGCAAATCAAAACAAAAAAGCAAGGACAAGAAGAGAGTGAACTGCAGAGAGAATGAAAACAAAGAAGCGAGGAAACTAAAAAAAGCTTTAAAGATAAAGAGTACCCGGTCATCCAGAGTCAGAACTTTATTTCCTTAACCAGCCACAACCTATCAGGTAACACAGAATAACAGTGCATATTCTTCACACCAGCTCCGAGAAAAATAGGTTAAACCTAGTGAAAGTAGTGTTGATAGCTGCAGATATATACTTGGGATTTATCTGGGAATTCACTTATGCAGAGCACCTTTCTCCAAGGAGCCGCCTACACATGAAACTACTCTTAAAGACCCTCTAGTCTTTATCTACATGATCACAACAACTTGTCCCTTAGGCCACAGAATGGAAAACAAAATCTCTCCTGAGTGAGTGATGCCCACAGTCTGTATCATCATCTGTGCAATCCTCCTATACAGGAGGATGCCTAGATCCAGGCTCTCAGAGCTGTGACCCTCTGGCTGTTGTGTGTCTTTTCTTCTTCTGCATTTGGTAGGCATGCTAGCTCTGCTCCATTCATGCAAATCTCCTAGTGATTTTCTTCATGGAACCTTGCAGAAATGCTACGTCAGGATGGGAAGGGAACTTAGGAATTGTTTAATGCACTCTCTCTTTTATGAGGAAAGAAGCCCTGGGTTTACAAAGGTGAAATGATTTGTTCAAGGTCACAAAAGAGGTTAGTTACACAATTAATATTATAGACTCTAATTTTTGGTCCTTGCCATAGGCATTTGTTCATTTAAATGTTTGGAATAGCTTTACTATCACATGCCTTACAAAACTAGTAATTTAAACTGGTATTATAGCGTCAGTCACAGAAATTAGGCCACCTTATTAGTACCTGCTCACTGGGACATCCTGACCTGTCTGAGGCAAATTTTGGAAAAGTTGGTCATAAATACACTTTTGATTATTTAGATTCCATTTTGCACCAACTGAGGGATCTTTCTCTGGTATGTATTTGAAAGAGTTTCAGAGTAAACTCTTTCTGCGAAGCAAAGAAGTTTGCAACAGCAAATATTTGTTGCCTGATTCTTCTTTTTTTTTTTTAATAAAAATAAAGATTTCATGGAAGCTGCCAGTCTTGAATTCCCCTGGGCCAGAAATAGAGTCCTCCCTCCAGCTCTCAACTCCAGGACACCTGGGACAGAGTCCCTGGCCCTTTGGCCAGACTGCCCCACTAGCTGCGAGGCCCAAGGAAAACGGATCATTGACCTTGACTGGGAGCACAACCCCAGATAGTCATAAGCTAAAGAAGCTGCACCATCCCAGTCAAAGCTTTTCATGAGCCCAGTTCAATAAAAGAAACACATTTCCTCCATCAGCTACAAATTCTTTGCAGAACTTCTAGGAGTTCCCAGCACCCCCTGCAGCCTCCCAACTCCTGTCCCTGTCCCCCTCTGCCCACCCCCAGACCCCCATCCTGGGTGATTCATTCTTCTGACAGCTCTTACTGTGTGTGTCTTCAGGCCTGGTACACTCTTCTCACTGTCATCATCCAGTGCATTTTGGTCACTTCACTGCAAGAGTGGCACCGATTAATTCTCCGCAGAGCAGAGTATTCGGTCAATTTTGTTCAGTCATGAACACCAAACCCTGAGACTCAGGCCAGGAACACAGGAGGTGCACAAGAAGTATTTGATGACTAAATAAATGAATTGATTTTCCAAAAGGGAGTCGTTGACCCTGACTCGCTTCTGTCATAGCATCCACCTTCATAGATGCCCCTCCTGCCTGAAGCTGTTTTCCTGTTTCCCTGGCAACTAAGATGGCCTGGCTTTGCCACATCTTTCTCCTGGATCTACTTCCTGTGTTCCATACCAGCTCCTGAGACCGTCTGCCAGGTTTCCTTGGAGGGTTTTCTTTTTCCTGCTGCGAACCATCCACTCAGGCCCATCCTAAGAGATGAGGGCACTCTCTTCATCCCTCATCTCAGGGAGAACACCTCCATCCAATGCTGGGTCCAAATGCCACTTCCACACTGGATGGCAGGTCCCCTGACCCCACTCCACCCTCCAGGGAACAGAGCTACCCTCTCTATGAGCAGGTACAACTTGGTTTCCTGTGACCCCTGTTACCTTGAACACGCTTCCATCCTTGTGGGAAGGTCATCCAGAGGTTACAGGTTTTATCACTGTCACTTGGAGACAGGATGGCATATTAGTTAAGAATGTGGCATTGGGAATCAAGCAACAGGAGGTCAAGGCTGGCAAGTACTACTTCCTCCAGGCAATTTGCTTCATTTTGCTACCCCTCAGTTTTCTTATTAGTAAAATCTGGAAAATACCAGGACTTAGCTCATAGGGTAGAAGTGAAACTTAAATGTGAAAAGTTACTCAATGCATGGTATATATTATACATGCTCACTAAATGTTGATGTGTCTGAGAGTGGAAAAAAAATAAATGATGAGCTATTTTCAGAGGATGGCCATGCAAATTGGAGAAGTTGAGAGAGTGTCAGATATGTCATGGGGGAAGCAAAGAGGCTCTGGGTAAAGATGAGGAGGGGGTTGGAGATTAGGCAAGTTTGGAGGGGGGAGAATGAATATTTAGAGAAAGAGGAGGAGATGACAGAGGAGTAAGAGGGAGTTACATGCTAAGCTTCTAGGGAAGAGAATTTAGGGGAAGAGTCTGGATGTTTTAAGCAAATTTCCTGACCAGCTCTGTTCATCCCCCAGACAAAGGTATGGTCCCCAGACTATGCGAACTCATGGCCTTTCTCTTATTTTGTAGCTTTATCATTTCCACCACAGTGACAGGCGCAACTCTGACACTGGGTGGATCCCAGGGGTCTGGCAGATCCCCTTAGCCATCCGCAGACCAACTGCTGCCTGCCCACCTACAAAGCTGGAGCTCCTTCTAGCCTCCCTCTCATGAAGCTTGAGCTTCGAATGACTGACTAAAATACGATTATTGAAGAAGTCCAAGGAGTTAGTTCCTTTCCTTGCTGTTCACACAAGAACAGCAAAGTAAATAAAAGTTCAGTTTATTCCCCTGACCTCACTTTGAGAGATAGCCTCCTGTTCATTTGTTCACTCGATACTGTGTCTGGCTTGCTGACGAAAGTCAGGGTTGAGACAGACCCTGACCTGGAACACCAGAAATTTCCACCACTCTTCTGCCTCCTAGGTGGTCTGTGTCTCAGCAGAGGACTCTAGGGTTACACTAAGAGCAGGCTGAGGGGCCATCTTCTCACCCCACCCCAACTTCGAGCTGAGGCTAAGAGAGGTTAAATAGCTTACCCAAGGCCACCTGGTCTGGAAATGATGAAAGCAGCTCTCCACCCAGATAACTGGTCTCCCAGCTCCCTTTATGACCTCCCCCCCCAATCTATTCCCCTTACAGAACTCTCCTTTAAAAGAAGAGTTTCCTCTACTTTAAAAGAGGAAAGTCTCAAACAGTCACTCTCTTTTTAAAAATATTGGGTTGGCCAAAAATTTCCTTTGGGTTTTTCCATAAGACGCAGTGAAAAGATCTGAAAGAACTTTTTGGCCAACCCAATACTTCAGCGCTTTCTCTGCCATTTGAATACAACTCATTCTTTCCTTGTGGCTCAGATTCTTTACCAAAAGAATCTGCCTGTAATGCAGGAGACCTGGGTTCAATCCCTGGGTTGGGAAGATCCCCTGGGGAAGGGAAAGACTACTCACTCCAGTATTCTGGACTAGAGAATTCCTTGAACTGTATAGTCCATGGGGTCGCAAAGAGTCAGACACAACCGAGTGACTTTCACTTTCACTTTCATTCTTCTCTGGGCCTGCAGAGAATGCCCTGTAGGGTATGGCTCCCATTTCACTGCACAGCCTCGATCTTGTCCCTTTTCTTTCTCTCACTAAACTCCAGCACATCAGATCCAGGAGGAGGCTGATCTCTTTCCATCCTGAGTGTATGTCTGTGAGCCATTTCCTTCCCTGAAGGCTCATCCCCAGCTCTTTACATACTGGACTCCTTTTCTTCCTTCTAGTTTGAGCTTAGATATCACCTCATTTGCAGTTTTTAAAATTAGGTCCTCCTCTTATTCTTCATCATAGCAACCTGTTTATTTTCTTCATGGAAAATAAAATTTTGAAATTACTTGTCAATAAGCTGTACTGTTTCTTTCTACTGAAAGGGGTTTCTGATGGCATGAGGTCAGGGGTTTTGTCTCATTTTTCACTTGAACACAAGCCCCTTTACACGTGAGGTGACCGTTAAATGTTTGTTGAATAAATGAATGAAAGGATTGACTCAGAGGTAAATTTACATGAAGCCAATAAATTTAATCCTCAGGGCCCCTCATTTTCTAAGGAATGTAGGCTCATGCCCACATGGTAGTATTTTTTAATAACTTGCAGCAACAAAGATATTTGAGCTGCAATTATTTAAAACTGCAGAAGTGTTTTACATGGATCTAAACACGTCCAGGTATAGTTACATCACTACTAACTATTCCAAAGCAAGAATGGTGACCAGGAATACTGCTACTATCCTCTGGGAGGGCTCACTTGATGTTGGGACACAAAGGTGTGGGGCTGCGGCATCAGAAGTATGTGGATGTGGAGGAGAAACAAAGCCTGAAGTGCCCGGCCCCAGCTGGTGGTCTGTGGAAAGTTCTCCCAAATCTTACAGCTTGTTCACGAAACCTCAGTAGAGTTTTACCAACTTTGGTCACAATCCTACAAATGTATTTGACATTCCTAAGAATAAGTAACACATCTGAAAGAAACTTTTCCAAATTATTGTTTGCTCTTCTTGTTGTTCAGTCTCTAAGTCCTATCTGATTCTTTTGTGACCCCATAGACTGTAGCCTGCCAGGCTCTTCTTTCCATGGGATTTCCCATGTAAGAATACTGGAGTGGGTTGCCGTTTCCTCCTCTGGGGGATCTCCCCAATCCAGGGGTCAAACCCACGTCTCCTGTATTGAAGGTGGATTCTTTACCACTGAGCCACCTGGGAAGCCTGGTAAACACTCATTAGGAAAAATCAAATTTCCTACAATTATGGATGCCAGACACTAGTCATTTTGCATCACAAAATGTGATCTATTTCTTAAAAACTTTTGTTGGAGAATAGTTGATTTAAAACGTGTTCGTTTCAGGTGTAGAGCAAAGTGGATCAGTTATTCATTTACTCTTTTCTTTCTTTCTTACTCATTCACTCTTTTCTTTCTTTAGATGCTTTTCCCATATAGGCCATTAGAGAGCATGGAATAGAGTTTCCTGTGCTATATCAGGTTCTTATTAGTTAACTAGCTTATATATAGTAGTGTATATATGTCAATCCCAATCTTCCAATTTATCCTTCCCCTGACCCTGCCTTATCCCCATTAACTACAAGTTTGTTACAGGTCTGGCACATAATAAGTACTATGTAAGGGTAGGCAATTGGTAGTTTATTGAAGATGTGGAATATTCACTGAGGGTGAACTTTACACAAATTAAAAAATATAATTTAAGAGGTCAGGAGATCTTCGGATGGAATGCAGAATGTGACAAAATAATCTAACTGTATTACTAATGTGTGAAACAACCTTACTGAAAGGGATGGGGGCGCAGAAGGAGTGCTGACCTAAGTAACTTGGCAAATTAGTAGAATCTGTAAGACTTAAGGCCAAAGAAACTGTGTGTAAGTACTATACTCTAGCTGATAAAGCTGAGTCTCACAGGAGGAAGAGTTAACAATTCTGATATTGGTGCACAATGGTACTGGAATTGAACAATTAAATAAAAGAGGGTGGATGGTAGGGGCAGGCTTCTCACTGTTGAAGTGGGAGGTTAGAAATATCAAGGAAAAGAGTCTGGAATGATACATGAAGGAATAGTTGAGAGCAGCAGACATTTGTACTAACTGATATTTAGCTTAATATAGATAAAGATGATTACATATAGAAATATATGTAGATATGTATATTTACACAGGCTAGTATATACATTTCTATTTCCTTATTTTGTCAGCTGCAAGGTCCCAGAAGTGACTAAATTTTAGTGTCAATGAATGTACTTAATATTTAGATCTTGTTTTGTAATATCAATCTCCATTAGAAGGAACCAGAGTTCCTTGGAGAAATGGTTGATTTTATGCCTGAGGAAGGAAATATGCAAGATGACCCTGGAATAGCTCCAGTGTCAGAAAGTAAAGTGTTAAAAAAAATAGCAACATAATGACAGGGGTATTTCAAACGTGGCATTGGAGCCAAGTAAAACAGCCCCCAATGGTTAAAGTTGGGAATAATTTGAACAATAAAGCAAATGAAATAGTATTGGATTATAACCCAAAGTATGAAATAAACATCCATGTACTTATAATAATTAAATAAATGATTGAATACATAAGTGAGGAGAAGAGATAAATCTCCCATGCTGAAAATTTCAAATTAGCTTATGTAAATGTTCTGTCTCAAGGAGGTGGAGCATGACTCCCTACTCCTTAAATGTGGCCCAGACTTAGCGACGTCCTTTCAAAGGGGACAGATTGAAAGGAGGGAGGGAGAAGGAGGAGTGATAAGTGCCTTTGATAAGGTGTAATGAAAATGACAGTTTATCTCTGTGGTTTTTCCTCCCTGAAACCTGTAACCTCAGTCTAATCATGAGAATAACATCAGATAAATTCCAACTGAAGGGCATAGTACAAAATCCCTGGTTGGTAGACTTCCAAAGTGAAAGTGAGGTGAAGGTGTTGGTCACTCAATCCTGTCCAGCCTTTGCGACCCCATGGATTGTAGCCCGCCAGATTCCTCTGTCCTTGCATTTCTCCAGGCAAGAATATTGGTAGCTTCCCAAACCACTTCTCAAGACCAAGGAAAGGAAGAAAATGCCACAGTTAAGAGGAGCCTAAAGATACCTGACAGTGAAGTGTCGTGTGGTGTCTGGATGGGGTGCTGGAATAGAAAAGGGACATTTAGTTAAAAACTAAGAAAACCTGAATAATGTATTGACTAGTTAAAGGAAATGTATTACTAGCCCTTCATTAATGGCAGCTAATGTACCATGCAAATGGAAAAGACCAGTAATAGGGGAAACGGTGTGGGGTGTATGGGGACTCCGTTCTATCTTCACAATTTTTCTGTAAATCAAAAGTTATTTCAAAAATTTACGTTTATTTTAAAAAATTCAATCAGGCGTGTTAGAGGAGGGACTGAATCATCTTTCTGGTGTAGAAAATAATTACAATATCATTGTAATAGGAAAAGGAGATTAAAGAATATGCAATCAAAACACAAAAAGAAAGTATTTTAAAGATGTGTCAAACACATAGCGGTCAGAGCATTGAGTCAGGAATATCAGTTGTGAAATCACGTTCTATTTCTGTGTTCTATAAAATTTGTGAACTGCCAACTTTTCCAAATATGTAGCGTGCTGTGGTTTCTCATTCTAAATGAAGTCACTTTTGTGTCTTTCTTTGTATATGTTGCTTTGTACTGTTTTTCTTAAATTGAACCACCAAACTGTATAAACTTCAAGTCCCACAAAGCTTGAAGGAAACATTGTCTGACTCCAGGGCCATTATAGTTCCTGACGTTCTTCAAGGTCAAGGTCTGGCTCTGTCCGTGGCCCCGCCCATGTGTTTGGGGACTTTCCTAAACTCCTGGTTTGAAACAGCCTCCCCGCCTTGCAGAACCTCTGCCACCTCAGCTGCTGGCATCTGTAACTCGCTGCCATTGAGTGGTTGTCTACTCCTATCCCCATATTTTGCATACTGCTCGGGCACTCTTCCTTTACACCAGAGTGTCTCATTCCTTATTTTGTTAATCTTTTTTTTCTTTCTTTCCTTATTTTTCTTTCCTTCCTTCCTTCCTTCTTTCTTTCTTCCTTCCTTTCCCCTTCTCCCTCTGCCCTGCCCCTCCCTCCTTTCTCCCCGCTCCTCTCTCAGTCTCTTTCTTTCTTTCCACTGTATTAAGGTACATGTAAAAATCCATACATATTTAACATATAAAACTCAGTAAATGTGGGCATATGTATACATCCATCAAACAATCACCATCATCAAAATCATGGATGATGATGATGATATGATCTGTGTGTGTGTTAAGAACACAAGACCTACCTTTTAGAGAATTTTAAGGATTCAATATAGTATCATTAGCTATAGACACTGTGTTGTATGGTAAACCTGCAGAACTTATTAATCTTGCTTAAAATCCTGCAGCAATGTCAGTTCCCTCGCTCCTATGTGGCCCCCATGGCCTTCTCTCCAGGCAGACCCATCTGATCACACCACATGATTACGATCCCTTTACAGGTAACTGGTCATCCCATGTCCTACCATCAGTGTGCAGGTTGTGTCTCTAAATATTATTTTGCACATATTGTGTCCTTTGACATCTGGATTCTACTATGATGTCAGAAGTCAAGTTCCCACCCTGGTGATTTTCCTCCTAGATTGTCTGATAATAAAAATCATAACTGTCTTTTCTTTGAACTTCCAAACTGATTTCCAAAGTTCTAGAATTGGCACGTGGTTAGCTTTTCTGAGTTTTCTTCATACCCCCTTATAATTTGTTCATTGCATTTACACTGAATGAAGTTATTGATAGCATTGAATTTATCCTACCATCCTGCTATTTGTTTCCCTTTTATTCCCTTCCACTTTTTTATCCCTCTGTTTCTCTGATTTTTTTGTTTTATGTTTTTTTAACATTCTATTTCATTTCTTATATTAACTGCTTAGTATATGTCTCAACTTTTGTTTATTTAAAAGGGTATTCATTTATCTTCATTTTTGAAAGATATTTTTCTTTAGGATATGGAAATCTTGGTTGACAGACTTTAAAAGCACTGTTTCAGTGTCTCTGGCCACCACTGTTTGTGACAAGAATAGTTTTAATTGCTCATCATTTCCTCCTGTTTATAATTTTTATAAATTACTTAATTGACTATGACTTTTAAATTAGTTTTAGTTCCCATATACCCTCTTTCCCCTACTCACAGTTTTTGCTATTATTAACATCTTGTATTAGCATAATACATTTATTAAAATTGATGAACCAATATTGATACATTACTTTGACCAAAGTCCATAGTTTACATTAGGAGCATTAATGTTCATTAAGGTTCACTCTTTGTGTTGTACATTCTATGGGTTTTGACAGATACACAATGTCAAGTACCCACCATTATAGTATAGAGTCATTCCACTGCCTTAAAAATCTCCTGGGTTCCAAAGATTTATCCTTCTCCTCTCTCTTCAAACTCTTGGCAATTGCTAATCTTTTTTAATATCTCTATAGTTTTGCCTTTTCAGAATGTTATACAGTTGGAATCACATAGTATGTAGCATTTTCAGACAAGTTTCTCTAAATTATATGCATTTATATTTCTGCTGTATGTTTTTGTGGCTTGATACCACTAATCTTTTCTTCTGTTTTCCTTTCTCTTCTTCCTGTTTTTTTAGTTTTGTCTTGTAAGTGTGACTATGATGCATCTGGGTGTGGTTTTCTATATATTAATTTTGCCTAGGGTTTCTCAAGCTTCTTAAATTTGTAAGTGATCTTTTTCTTCAAATTTGGGACTTTTACAGTGACTATTTCTTGAAATAACTTATGTCCTGCTCTGTACTTGCTCTTTTCTTCTGCAACTGCAATTACATGACTGATGTATTACTATTTAATATTGCTCTGCAGTTTTTTAGGATAATTTATACCTATATTTCTCCAAGTTGGTCCTCTGTCCTTTATTCTGCTGTCTCCATTTCCTGTTAAGGCCTTCAGGTAAAATTTTCATCTCAATTATTTAAATTTTCAGTCCTTAAATGAGCATTTGGTTCTGTTTTATAGTTTTTTCTCTGCTTTTAATATTTTTTATGTTTACTCATTAAGAACATATTTTCTTTTAATTCATGGCCACTCTGGGCCACCCCGAGGTCAGTTTCTATTGACTTCTTTTCCTGATGAGAGATCACATTTTCCTGTTTCCTTCCATGTTTAATAGTTTTGATTGCATACTAGGTATTGTTAGTTATATCTTGTAGAGACTGTGGATTCTGTTATCATTCTCTGAAACCTTGAGCTTTATTCTAGCAGGCATTTCCACCACTGGTTAATCACTTTGAATTTGTTTAGGCTTTAGTTTAAGCTTTATTAGGGAAGATAATGGAGTGGGATAATGGAGTGGGTAGCCGTTCCCTTCTTCAGGGGATCTTCAGAACCCAGGGATTGAACCCAGGTCTCTTGCATTGTGGACAGATTCTTTACTAGCTGAGTTACCCGAGAAGCCCAAGAATACTGCAGTGGGTAGCCTATCCCTTCTCCAGTGGATCTGCCTGTCCTAGGAATCAAACTGGGGTCTCCTGCATTGCAGGAGTATTTTTTACCAGCTGAGCTACCAGGGAAGCCCCTTGTTAGGGAAAATCTATAAAAAGATCAAGACGTTTTCCAAGCTTTTATCTTGGTGGGTCTCAAACTACTAACCTTGTCTTCCATGCAGACCTTCTCAAGGCTTGGTTTTAAGATTTTTTTATAGAATAGATTTTATTCTAGGGCATGTACGTCTCACATGTATTTTTCCTAGGATTCCAGCTGGTTATGCTGATAGTTAGGAAAACCTAAGTTGGTATCCAACATTTGCCAGTAGGACTGAACCACAATTACCTCTGTTCTGCTTACAACCCTTCCTATTATCTAAGTATCCTTTTGTCTCATTCTGTGCAAGTTCAGCCCATTCATTCCTCACCTGAGAACTCATAGGGAACCTCCAAATAGAGTCATAATCTTCTCTTCACACCTTCCTTCTCTCCTGTGTCCTGCCCCACTGATTTCAGCCCCTTGAACAGCTTCAAGTGCTGACCCTTAGCCGAGAGACTCCTCTGTCCTCTGCTTTTACTCTATTTCTCTATGCTGTTCCACAAGGAGAGACCTGGGGCCAAAGTGACTTTCACCTTGTGAGTTTGTCTCTTCTCAGGGATCAGACTCTGGTACATATGTTGTATGTTCAATGACTGAAAGAAGGCCTCATATATTTTGTCCTGTTTTATATTTTTTTATGGAAGGAGGTCTAGTTCAGTAACAGTTACTTCATCATGACCAGAGCTTGATGTCTTAAATAAGCCAGAATTTAAATCCTTGCCATCTGAATCTAGAATTAGTTATCTCAACCACTATGCTATTTTGTTTTGGTCTCAAAAATAAAAAAAAGAAGAAGTTAAAACCTATAAAGAAATTGTGGGGTAAGGCAAAGTGAATGATTAAAATCTTGAACAGGGAAGCTGACCAAGGAATTTTCACTTTCAGACAGGATGAATTTTCACTTTCAGACAGGATGAGATGGAAAAAGCTGTTTATTTGAATAAGAGTAATAACACCACCTTATGGACTTTCAGTATCTTTAAAACGTTTTTCTGCCTATTATTTTATTCTCATAGGAAACCTTGTTATATTCTGATACATTTGATGCTATCACTCTTGTGTGACAAAGAACTCAGAGTCCAGAAACAGTGGAGCAACTTGACTGAGATCACAAAGCTAGTCAATGAGGTAGTAGGGCCAAGATCTTGGTCTCATCAAATCCAAACCTTTATTGTTTGGACTCTCCACTCCTCCCCCCAAATTAAGGGCATTCTCACAGAAAAGAAGGAGCTAGGCAGTGGTTGTAGTCTTGTGTCAAGAGAGAACACTTTGGTCCAAGCTATGGCTAACTGATAAGGAAACTGCCTGCAATGCAGGAGACTTGAGTTTGATCCTTGTTTGGGAAGATCCCTTGGAGAAGGAAATGTCAACCCACTCTAGCATTCTTGCCTGGAAAATCCCATGGACAGAGGAACTTGGCAGGCCATAGTCCATGGGGTTGCAAAAGGGTCAGACTTGGCTTAATGAATAAACAATAACAGCAACATGCAGTTAAACCTTAGAAGATAGTAAAGTCATCTTTCTAACCTTTCTTGACAGCCCTGACTTCATCCTCTGCTCTCTCTTATCAAGGAGAATACTGTTCTATGTAGAGTAAGAACCATGTAATAAATAACTGCAAGTCACTTTACAAATATCTAACACTAGAGAAGTAATTATTAGTGTATCTCTTCATCCTGAGTGTAGATTTATAGCCTACATCTATCAAATGAGACCTGGGAATAATTTACACAGGACATATATCTGCATGTATGTTATATTATGCATACTTGTCTCACCTTCTGGAGAAGAGAATTTATATAGCAAGTTTGGGGTGGGGTTAATTAAGGTTGAGTTTTTTAAAAAATATTTTCTCAACAGCAGGCTTGCTGGAAATGCTCACTAACTTTTATCAGTTGAGGTTCATATTGGCTCAGTCAGTATTTTATCAATCGTATTTAAAAGTGATATTTTTACTGTCAAGAGTTTGTCCAGTTTCTGGTTTGTTATTTGGTTGAAGATAACAGGAATTAGAGTATCTGCACTGATTAGCTTTAAAAGCTCAAAAGTAGGGGCTGATAAGTGGTCCCTGTTCTCAAGTGGCTCAGTGCTAAAGAATCCACCTGCCAACGCAGGAGACAAAGATGTGGGTTTGATCTCTGGGTCGGGAAGATGCCCTGGAGAAGGAAATTGCAACCCATGGCAGTATTCTTGCTTGGAGAATTCCATGGACAGAGGACCCTGGAGGGATGCAGTCCACAGGGTCACAAAGAGTCAGACACGACTGAATGACTAAGCACACACATACATGTACTCCTTAGGAAGGGGGTGGTGGAGGACCTGCAGTAGATTCAGACTCCCAGGCAATAAGGATGATGAAAAAGAGCTGATGGTTAACCAAATAGAGGTATCATGGTGTTTTCAAACTTTTATTTTCCCAGCTGGTGGGAAATAAGGACTCAGACTCAAAAATCCAGGGAAGAAAAAAATGAACTGCAGACAATTTTTTCATATGGAAGATAAGATATAGGGCCCCAAATAGAAATTCCGCCTACTATTGGGTGGGAATTTCTCTAGCAGAATTTCAAAATGCAATATCTTTATTTTAGAGCTGCAGAAACAGAGTCCCAGAAAATTAAGTCCCCTTATCAGATTTAAGTCCCCTGATCACAGTCACATTACACAGTCATTAGGAAAACCCCACATTCACTTAGCTCATCAAGAATCACCCGAAAACAGCTCTGAGACAGTGTCTGGATGGTAGGTGAACTTTGCTAGATCGGAGGGGAGGAGAAGGGCAGGTGAGCCTGGTGTATGTGGGAGAAGAAAAAAAGTCATTATCTCTCATAGCCCAGCACGCTTTCCAGCACATGAAGCTCTTCTCTATATTTTAGCCCATTTCCTCCTTGCTTCATACCTGTGAAGAAGTTAACATAATCATCTTGATATTAGAGATGAAATCAAAGCCCAGCAGGTACACAGAGCCAAGCTGTCGGCCAGCTAAAGCCTTGGCAGAAATGGAATTTCGACTTGAAATTTTTTTTTTTTCATACCACATCCATAGCACTTCTAAGGTTTGGAACCCAGTCAGTTTCCCTTTATCAAAATCTGCAGAGCCTGGAGCCTAGGATCCCAGCCTGCCTGAGGATGATGAAGGGCTGCTTTTAAGCAGGGTTCCACGAGCTTAATGCTACCGCTGCCATTTCCCTTGTTTGTCTTTAGCAAAGCCTATGTAAATGCAAGTGTTATTTGGGTTAAGAGGATGTCCAGTATTTCGGAGCAACATCAGCAAAATCTGGAGAGAGGACAGAAAGCAAACCAGTCACATAGTGACAGCAGTCACAAACACGCTCTCTGCCCCAAATGTGGCTCTCCTTCCTCTTCCTTTCTTGCTTTTCGTGGTAAGCTCGTCTTTCTCCCCACCAGGAACCAGGCCCCTCTAGGGGCCCAGAGAGTGTCTTCTGGTCTTAAATACCTGCCATTCTGCTGGATAGCCATGGCAGGTAGTATGTTGCAGCTATGTTAACAGTGTGTGGGCACAGGCTAAGTTGCATCAGTCCTGTCCGACTCTTGGCAACTCTGTGAGTAAGTAACACATCTGCAAGAAACTTTTCTAGACTATTATTTGCTGTTCTTGCTGTTCAGTCTTTAAGTCATGTCTGATTCTTTTGTGACCCCATAGACTGTAGCCCACCAGGCTCCTCTGTCCATGAAATTCTCCAGGCAAGAATACTAGAGTGGGTTTCCATTTCCTCCTCTAGGGGATCTTCCAGAGCAAAGGATCAAATCCATGTCTCCTGTATGTCCTGCATTGCAGGATTCTCTACCGCTGAACCACCGGGGAAGCCCCCATGTTAACAGAGGCTTATTAAATAAAAATGAATCTGCATACATAATTCTACCACAACCCATTGAAAAGTTCATAATCTTTGGTTTTTTTTTTTTTTTTCTCCTTCTGAAGAGCTTTTCTAAGCCTTTTTTGGGGTTTTGAAGATAGAAATGGATCTTGTAATTTTAAAATGTAGACTCATAATCAAAGAGGCACAAACTTAGGACAATGTGGGGTTTTCCCTACCACATAGAAACAGAGAGCTAATTTGATTAGTTCAAAGAAAAAATATTCAAATATTTTGGTAGGTGTTTTCCACAAAGATGAATGTGTTCTGAATGATTAGTAGTCTTCTGTATAAGGTCCTCACAACTGGATGGAGAGTAGAAAAAGATTCTGATATTTGATTCAATTGCACAGGTTGGTGTTTTGGAATCAAAGGCTGCATCTTCATGTGGCAAAGTCAGAGGTTGAAAAATAAACATTTCCACTAACTGGTTATGTGGTTGCCACCCTTGCTTCTGAAAGCATGATCTCCAGCATCAGCCTCAGCATCACTTGGAAGCCTGCTAGAAGTGCAGCATGCCTGCTATGTCCTGGAACTGCTGGATCAGAATCTGCATTTTATCTAGATCACCAGGTGAGCTGAGTGTACATTCCTGTGTGAGACACAGAGAAGATATTTCTAGCTGTTTGTATTTGGGACTATGGAGGTGCCTGACTTCACCCCCACAACTTGAAGCAGGCAAAGAGTTGGGGGAATTTCTCACCGTGAGAGAAGATCAGAGTAGCCAGGAGCTTTGGAGCCCTGAAAGTACCCATGGCCAGAGGAAGTTACAATTGCTTTTAATAGCAGTCTATTGAGATATAGTTTGCACACTGTGCAATTCACCCTTTTAAAGTATCCATTTCAACAAGTTTTATATATTCAAATTGCTACCACAACCAATTTTAAGACACTTTCATCATTCAAGAAGTCCATACCCACTAGAGGACACCTGCCCATGGCCCTTCCAGTCCCCAGTCCAAGAACAAACACTGATCTACTTCTCCTCTTTATGAATTTGCCTACTCTGAACTTTCATATAAGGGCATCCCACAATATGTGGCCTTTTGTGATAGGTTTCTTTCACTTAGTATAGTTTTTTCAGGGTTTATCCACTTTGTAGCATGAATTGAAATATTTCATTCCTTTTGATAGCCAAATAGTATTTCATCCTATGGATATATCTCATATCTCTTCATCTGTTGGTGGACATCTGGGTTGCTTTCTGGTTTTGGTGATAAAGATGCTGCCGTTGTGCTGTGTTCAGTTGTGCAGTCATGACTGACCGAACTCTTTGTGACCCCATGGGCTGAAGCCCACCAGTCTCCTCTGTTCCTGGAATTTTCCAGGCAAAAATACTGGATCAAGTTGCCATTTCCTACTATGAACACTCATTTACAGGTTTTCCTGTGAACATGTATTTTCACTGAGAGCCATTTTTGACCCCTAAATTAAGTGACTGATGTAACTTCCAATAAGAAAGGCAAGCAGGCAGGGCTCCTGGGAAGAACATCAACTTACCGAGGAAGAAACCCTGCTGCCTGATCCTGTTCTATCATTCACTATCTGTGCCCCTTTAGCAAACCATGTAACACCTGAGAAACACCTCTGCAAAATGATAAAATACCACATCAACTTTAGGGTTTTTTTGTGAGCACCACATGAGATGATGAACTCAAACCCATATTTAAATGCAAAATACTCACAAACATAAAACAGTCTCAACAATCTGACTGTCCTTATATCATTCTCAACACTCATTTGGCAATCTTTGACCTTGTCAGGCTTCCCTGCTAGCTCAGTTGGTAAAGAATCCACCTGCAATGCAGTAGATCGCGGTTCGATTCCTGGGTGGGGAAGATCCACTGGAGAAGGGATAGGCTACCCTTTCCAGTATCCTTAGACTTCCCTGGTGGTTCCGCTGATAAAGATGCAATGCAGGAGACCCAGGTTTGATTCCTGGGTTGGGAAGATCCCCTGGAGAAGGGAAAGACTATCCACTCCAGTAATCTGGCCTAGAGAATTCCATGGACTCTATAGTCCATGGGGTCACAAAGAGTCAACACGACTGAGTGACTTTCATTTTCACTGACATTGCCAGGAGCTGGTGAGCTAAAGACCTCTTTGTTCTGAGCCTGGAACAGAGGACCACATTGCAGGCCTCCCTCTCTGGTGTCTAAAAAGGTGTCTTGTACAGTAGAGATGCTAGTGCACTGTGACTCTCTGAAGATGTGCTTAATCATTCAAGTCAATGGGCAACCTCTTGCGGGGAAAAGAAGCATCTTATCCACAATGGCTTGCTACAGAAAAAAAAATAGACTTTAAAAACTAATTAGTTAATGACTTTTCAATGTTTATAATGTGCTCAGCAGTGAGCTACGTGCTTCTGGAGGGTGGCAGAATGGGAGCGGGCAGGAGTACAAGAGAAGAACTTAAACATTACACTGTTTTCAGGGAAACCAGTGGGGCCTCCTCACCTTTCTTATCAATAATCAGAAACATACTATATTTCTGGTGAGGAATACACCCTAGAATTGGTCTTCAGGGGCCCATTTGGAAAGTGTGGTCCAAAAAGACCACCATTCTCTAAAGAAGAAGGAGAAACAACAGAGAAAGAGAAGGGAAAATCAAGCAATTATGGCTTCTCCCGCCATTAAGGAAACAGCAAAGCCCACATATAGTCCAGGAGTGTTCTGAGCTGAGCATGAGCCCTGTGGGCTCCCCCAGTGCCCTATTTGACCCCCAGAAGCAGAGAGGAGTGCACAGCCCGAGACTCTAACTTCATAAAAGGGTGGCGAGCACTGGGTGTGTGGGCAGAAGGGGATTTACCTGCTTCCGGCGCCAGACCCTTTTGCTAAATCAAAATGCTGTGGTTTTACTGGTTATACTTGTTAATACAATCCCTGCCCTTTTAGGATATGTGTGTGGTAACAGCACCATCTGGGTTAGTGAAATAGATACTCTCAGGTACAACAGACTAAACACAGCAGGATGTTCATAAAACTCTTGATCCAGGGGCCCTTTGGGCCACCAAGACGAGGCACAGAGGTTATATAAGCAAATTACTAAGTCAGGCTGAAACCAGACCTGCAGACATTTTTATAATTTAAAAAAATTCGCCCACACCACAAGAGGCTGACTCTCAGACCCCTCCCTGAGACGTGCTAGACCACCCTGAGGTGCCAGCAGCACCTTAAGCAAACATGGTCCCTTCTTGCTGCCTGGCCACCACCTCTAGGAAACCCACCCCTCTCCTAGCCCTGGGTATCAGGGCAACTTGGCTGGAAAAAATCATCTTTCTAGAACATTTTATTGCTATATTGTTGTATTAATTTCTACAAGGGGAAAACTATTTCATTGGAAGACTTCAGATCTCCTTCCCAGGGTGATAACATGGTCAGAGAAACTATGAACAAAGGAGCCATGAAGCTTGCATTCAAACCCCAGCTCTAGAAACTAGTAAGTGGTGGGGTCCTAGGGAAATGATTTTGCCTCCAGGAGACTGTCTCTCTTCATCTGCTCATGTTGTTAAGAGAGCCTGCCCCACAGAAGTGTTCTGCAAGGGACAAAAGCTTGACATATGGCTGGAGTAGGCATTCCAAGAAGGCTAGGAAGGACTGATGCTAAAGCTGAAACTCCAATACTTTGGCCACCTGATGTGAAGCGCTGACTCATTGGAAAAGACCCTGATGCTGGGAAAGATTGAGGGCAGGAGGAGAAGGGGACGACAGAGGATGAGATGGTTGGATGGCATCACCGACTCAATGGAGATGAGTCTGGGTAAACTCCGGGAGTTGGTGATGGACAGGGAGGCCTGGCTTGCTGCAGTCCATAGCGTTGCAAAGAGTCGGACATGACTGAGTGACTGAACTGAACTGAGATGTTTCCCAGCACCCCAGTACATGATTTCCCCTACAACCAGGAAGACAGGGAGCCTAAGGTCACCACATGGAAAGGAAGCACCAGAGAATTATCACTCTCCATCCCCCACACAGGAGTGGGGGCAGGGGGGGAGTCCAACCTTACAGCACTCCCCTCCTCTGTTGACTTACAAACCTTACTTTCACAAAGAAGGCAGACATTGCTTGCTTGGCAAAGTCCCCTTGAAATGGATGCACTCCTAAAAACATGTCTGCCTTCACTGAACACTAACCAGAGTACCTGCTGGGATGATGACCTGGTTCATTCATCAGCGAAGGCTGGAAAGGACCTTGGCTCATAAGACACCTACCATGAGTGAGTGTTCAGTTGCTCAGTCATGTCTGACTCTTTGCAATCCTTTGGACTGTAGCCCAAAAGACTCTCTGTCCATGGGATTTTTCAGGCAAGAATACCGCAGTGGGTTGCCATTTCTTCCTTCAGAAGATCTTCCTGACCCAGGGATTGAAACTGAATCTTCTGCATCTCCTGCATTTCAGGTGAATTCTTCACCTCTGAGGGAAGCCTCAAGACACCTGAGGTCCAATGAATTTCCCATTCTGCCTTTTGACTGCTGGAAAAGTCAAGTGCAGATAGTAGGCAAGTAAGTTGATAGTATGGAATGATCAATTTAGGAGACTGAAAGGAAACCTACTGTAGAGATTCTTTGTGCTGAAAACCAGGAGCAGAGTGAGCTTGTGTCTAGGATTCATTCCAAGAAAAGGACACTGAGGTACATCTTAAAAAAAAAAAATTGTAAAAATGTGTATCAGCAGGGTTGGGAGTCCCATGGATTGTTGCAAGTGTTGGGGCCATTCCTTATTGTTTGGGGGCCCCAGATTCATCCTTTTACCCAGGAACCTTTACAGCACTTCCTCTGTGGGGTTGCTCTGCTGATGCCGTATTCAGGGGTGCATGGACCAAGGTCAGAGCATTAACCTCAGCCAGGTGAGTGTGGTCACAGCCTCTTGCCTCTGGTTGTCTCTGCTTTCTCGTGTGTTTAGTGATGTCAGTGATGGCAACTCCCCTTGAGCTTTGACTTGTGCTTTGAGTACCTTGACTATTCATTGGAAGTACTTATGCTGAAGCTGAAGCTCCAGTACTGTGGTCACCGATGTGAAGAGCTGACTCACTAGAAAAGACCCTGATGCCGGGAAAGATTGAGGGGAAGAGGAGAAGGGGATATCAGAGGATGAGATGGTTGGATGGCATCACCGACTCAATGGACATGAGTTTGAGCAAACTCTGAGAGATGGTGAAGGACAGGGAAGTCTGGCATGCTTCAGTCCAAAGGGTGGCAAAGATTCAGACATGACTGAGTGACTGAATAACAACTGAGGACCAAAGGAGGTAATGTTGAAAGGACTTTGAAAGTTGAGATCTGGGTAGAAATGCTGTTGTTGTTCATCTGCTCAGTCATGTCTGACTCTTTGCGACCCCATGGACTGTAGCACAGCAGGTCTCCCTGTCCATCACCAACCCCAGAGCTTGCTCAAACTCATGTCCATTGAGTTGGTGATGCCATCCAGCCATCTCATCCTCTGTCATCGCCTTCTCCTCCTGCCTTCAGTCTTTCACAGCATCAGGATCTTTTCTAATGAGTCAGCTCTTCCCATCAGGTGGCCAAAGTATGGGACTTTCAACTTCAGCATCAGTCCTTCCGATAAATATTCATGATTGATTTACTTTAGGATTGACTGGTTTGATCTTCTTGTAGTCCAAGGGACTCTCAAGAGTCTTCTCCAACACCACAGTTCAAAAGCATCAATTCTTTGGCACTCAACCTTCTTTATGGTCCAACTCCCATATCCATACATGACTACTGGAAAAACCATAGCTTTGATTAGACAGACCTTTGTCAGCAAAGCAATGTCTCTGCTTTTTACTGTGCTAAGTTGGTCATAGTTTTTCTTCCAAGGAGCAAGCATCTTCTAATTTCATGATTTCAGTCACCATCTGCAGTGCTTTGGGAGCCCAAGAAAATAAAGTCTGTCACTGTTTCCATTGTTTCCCCATATATTTGCCATGAAGTGATGTGATGTTGAGTTTTAAGCCAGCTTTTTCACTGTCCTCTTTCAACTTAATCAAGAAGCTCTTTAGTTCCTCTTGGCTTTCTGCCATTAGGGTGGTGTCATCTGCATGGGTAGAAATGTAAGGGGGACAATTTTGTGACTAATCCCATGTGCTGAGGGTGAGAGGCACAAAAAAGGTCCATTGGGTTGCTGGGTCCACCTTTGGTTTCAAACCTTCTGAGTTCTCTCTCTAGGGCACAGCATCCATTCACACAGTTGAAAACCAAAACCAGTCACAGGAAATCCTGTCCTTCCTCAGGACACAAGGCATAGTTCAGCCCCAGCCATTGGACAGATAGCACCAGCATCTCTGCCACCTCCCAGCCTCTGCGTTCTCCATTCTCCCTGCACAGTTGTCCATTCTGCTTCCAAGACCCATCCTGCCTTGAGAAGGGAGGCTCTTGAGCAGTTTTTGCCTCACCCAGGGGGCTCTGCATCCAGTCCTCCTAGACAAGCCAGGTTCAGAAATGAACGAAGGACTCTGTCTGGTTCACAAATCCCCTCACAGGTAGCCTAACCTGGGTCCAGCCAGTGCTGCAACCTGAGTCAGCCCCTCGTTTGCAGCCTCCCTACGGAAATGTGTCTGCTCTGCATGGATTCATACTAGGCATTCCAGTCTGAACAGGCTGGCCTGAGGCTTGGTCTCTGGTCCCCAAGTTCCTGTTCTGATATCTGTCTGCTCCTCTCTGTCCTTCCCCCTCCACACCCGTTTTCAAGTCTGGTTTAGTTGGCTTTCCAAATAGCACTTCCCCCAGCTGGGGTAGCCAGCTTCCAAGATGGTCTCCATGGATCCTCCCTCCCTCCCTCCCTGCCTTTCACACCCTCATGAGTTTTCCCCCCAGTGAGTCAGGAATGACCACAACAGACTGCAGCTGAAGTAAGAATGGGTGTGACTTCTGAGACTCTTGTCTTTTATTCTTAGATCTAGCACTAAGCTGGGAAGTCAACTGCTTTGCCCAGAGTGCACTCAAGAGCACCCCTTGCAGGGGCCACGCGGAGGGAAACTAGAGCTTCCCACCAAGAACCAGCACCAGTTTGCAGCCAGCGAGCGGGACATCTTGGAATGAGGGCCCAGGGGTCTGGACAAGCCTTTATATGACAGCTTTGTTAATGACCTTGCCCTCATGACAGACCTTTAGCCAGAACTACCAGCCAAGCTGCTGTTGAATTCCTGATCAACAGGAACCATGAAAGAGAACAGCTGATAATTTTGTTTTAAACCTGTCTGGAGGTTACTTGCTACTCAGCAGTCAAAAACAAATATACCAGCTCCTCTAGTTTCCCTTAAGCAATGCCCCACCCACCCACTGAGCCCCCATCACTTCATGAAAGATCCACACCCCACCCCTCTCCCCCTCCCTGCCACAAGCTGGTGATCAATTCATTGCAAATTCTACCCATCTATGTCACTCTGTTTTCCTCTGAGTAAACGAGCCAGGCTTTTTGTGTGAGTTCTGAAAAAGACTATAACTAGGCAGGCTCCCCACTGCCGAATCCAAACCGGCCCAAAGATGATACTCATGAGGGTGGAATTTCCGAGACTCATGCAATCCGATAGCCTGAGCTTGTTCTAAACTTTAGCCACTTTGCAGATTCACTCTGTAGGTAGAAAGACTCATGCTGTTTCCAGATGTTCCTGTGTCCATTTTACAGATGAGGGGCCAGAGGCTAGCATAGGAGCTCCTGCTGGTCTTGATTTATAGGAGGGCTCAGACTCCTGGCTGTTGGCCTGTGATGGGGTCTCAGTCCTGCCCATGGGTCATCCTTTCCACTTCAAGGGCCTCAGCCTAGGACTGAGCCACCCATGGCCTTTCTGCTTCGATACTCTTGACCCACTTCCTTCTGGGGAAACAGTGGATGAAACTGGGTGATGTCATCTAACCGCTGCCCAGCTGCAGACTGCTCGTCATCCATCATCACGGTTGCCGAGTCTCAGAGGGGTGGTCACCTGACAGGCGGGAGCCCCCGGGACAGAGGAGGAGCTGGGGGTATAGGTCAGTGAGGCAGAGGCCTCAAAACCAGAGCCAAGTACTGACCGGAGCAAAGTGTGAGCCCCAACACGGGCCCCGCCGTCAGCTGCCACATCGCAATAGATAAATATGATAAATGGTCTCCTCAGCCGTCTTGTGTAAGGGCTTCAGCAATGCAGTATCATCCTGTTTCCTCGCTGGTGTTCTCATAGATACAGTTGAGAATGTCAACCTGAAATCAAAGCTCTGAAGCCCCTAAAGATGCAGAGAAATAGATTTTTGTCTCAAGACATTTTCTCATTTGCGTTCCTTTTCTTCCCTCTGCCAAAATGCTGTCTTGAGCTGATTCTCATCTCTAGTTAAAGAATGGCAGAGCGAGAGGTGAGTCAAAGCAGTAAAAGATCTGGATTCAGATGCACTAAGAGGGCAAGTCACAGAAAAAGATGAAGGTGACCGTTTTCAGCGGACATGAGTGAGCCAGAGAGACAGGAGGGGTGCGGGCGTGCGTGTGCGTGTCTGTGTGTGTGTGTGGCGTGCCTGTCCTCACCCCTGCCTCTAACCTGTTCTCCAGAACCAGTTTACCTCTCTCCACTGGGTTTGCAGGAGAACCGTGAGGCGTGTCAAGCGCACCTGCACCGTGAGACCTCAGGCAGAGTATCTGGCCATCACTTTAGAGTTCAAAGTCAGAAGTTCCTCTAGGCACATCTAGGCCCCCAAAATGGTGTTGGGCCTAAAGACTGTCTGGCTCACCAGATAAGAGGTTTGGGGGTCTTTCTTTCTCGGGGTCACTATTACTTGAGGTCTGCAGCAGGGTCCAGGGGTCAAGCATGCCTTGGCCATATCGGTCACTGCTGACTCATTGACATTTTTGTAGAAGCTCCATTGTGTCCACAACGGAGGGCATCTGTGCTCTCCGGCCACCTGAGAACATAAGAAAAAATAATGATAAGAATAGCAGCTAACCCTTAAATAGCATCACTGTGCAGGCACTAAGTGTTTTACAAATATTCCCTCCTTTAATGCTCACAACAAATCTATAATGGAAGAATTTCTCATAGCCTCATTTACAGACGTGTCACCGAGGCTCAGAGAATTTAAGCAGCTTGCTTAACTTTACATGGCTGGTGTGTGGCAAGTCCATGTCCTCCACCATCACTGGCTTTTCAGCAGCATCAGCTCATTGGTAATGTGAAGCCCTCTTCCAAAAAAGTTATGAGATGGGACATAGGCATTTCCTATCTCCCACTGCTCCCCTAGGCATGCCCTGAACTCATAACTGTCCCCATAAAAAAAAAGGAGCTGAGTCGGGTGCCCCAAAGCTACTGAGGGCCCCATGTCCCTGTCCTGTTGCCGATGGGCTTTTTTTTCCAGCACTGATTTTCCCTTACCTCATTCTTTTTGGCTCTGACACCATGAAAGTGACTTAGCTTGCCTTCCAGCCCTGCTGTGGGTAAGTGACCTAGAAACCCAGGATATGCCCATGAAAATTCAAACGTTACTGAAAAGTAGCCTGGGGAAGAGCCATGGGAAGGCTCTGAGCTAGAAAGTGGGCATGGGCCTGGCTCCCAACTCTGCCATTTGTGAGCTTCATATTCCGGATCAGATTATAGAAATGTACCTGGGTTTAGACTCTTCATCTGTAAAATTGGAATTAACAAATGCTTATCGTGTAGAGTTGTGGGGACATAATCAAACCACACACGTGGAGCTCCTGGCATGGCACCATCTTCATTGTGGGGGCAACTATGAGGTCATCAATGAAGAGGATTCTTGTTCTGTGGGTGAGTGTTAGTCGCTCAGTCATGTCTGACTCTTTGTTACCCCATGGACTGTAACCTACCAGGCTCCTCTGTCCATAGAATTCTCCAGGCAAGAATATTGGAGTGGGTAGCCATTTCCTTCTCCAAGGGATCTTCCTGACCCAGGGATCGAACCTGGGTCTCCTGCATTGCAGGCAGATTCTTTTCCATCTGAGCTTCCAGGGAAGCCAGCATGCATTTCTCCACCCCCCACCCCCCGGCCCCATTTCATTTTCAGAAACAGGAGTTTGTGAAAATCTTTTTGTTGTGCACCACAGTTGACTTGTCACCCACCCATTCTATGCTGAGGCCCTGAGAGGTCAACGCTGATGGACTTAAGGGGTTTTGTCTGAGTTGATAACAGAGTGGAAACATTTTGTCAGCAGACAAAATATGGAATGCTATTTTTCCCCATCTTGTGCTGGAGTGCATGTTTTTAACAACCCACCAGACCTCTAAACAGAGCTACTGACCCCTTGTAGTCAATTGCCTGGGGGCATTGGAGCAGAGAGGTCCAGCTTGTGATCTCCACATTCTGCTTCTGCAGACCTCATATCTCAACACAGCTGGTATGGGGAATTTTTACATTAAGCTCAAAGGATGCTTCTGTGCTTTTCATAGCCTGCATCCTGCTTCACCCTAATTGGATCTCTAGCTAAGTTTTCTGCAGACAGAAGCATTCTCTAAAATATAATGGGTGGATGGATGGATGGATGATGAATGAATTACTCCATCTAGGAGAAGGAATGGACTCACAATAGATAGATGCTAGGCCTTTCTAAGTTCCAGGTGGCTGACTTGATTGTGTTGACTGTGGGCTGGACCACAGCCACCATCCAGACTTTACCTGTATCTTCTATGCAAGGCTCTTCTTAGAGGAAAGAGGTGAGGAGCATAGGGTAGATATTGAATCTAGGCAGCTTGCTTTCTGGGGTGCCTGTATTAGCCAGGGTCCAACCAAGAAAACAGAACCCACTATAAATATTTTTTTTAAAAAAGAGGGAATTTGAGAAACTGGTGACACAGATTTGACAGAGGAGAGGCAGAAGGAAGAGTATGAGAGGGAAGTGGTTTGATTCAGCACTGAAAACTCAAAACTTCACAGAACTGGCTGTAAAATCCTGTCTGGGTCACATAGAAAGGCCTGGAAAGTGATGAGCTTGATCTTCACTATCCAAAGTGACTGGCAGGTTGGGCTGGCTTTCCCTTGGACAGTGGTGATCTGAGCCGAATAAAGCCTTCCTTGTGATTGTGAGGGGCTGGCAGTGATCATGAACCAGGGGTGCAGCCACATCATTGACAGCGCAGGAACATAGACCCGGGATGGAACCACTGCACCCTAATCATCCCTCATGCTCCCCTCCACTCCCTGTAGGTAGCATTGGCCAGGTGTTCTAAAAGCTGGATATACATGGATCATCCAAATGAAACCATATGTAGACTTTGCCAGCTCTCAACCATGATGATAAGGGTTGAGGTGCAAAACCCATTCAGACTTTACAACTGGTATCTTGCAAGCCAAATCTTCAAGCAGAAATGAGAGGAGCTATTTGGATTAAAGTGGCCAGCAGAGGTAGAAATATTTAAGAGAAAAAGAAATGGAAAAGAATGAAAAGAATGGGGCCAGCTCTTTCCTGGGGAAACCATTTTCCTCAAGTGTGTCACCTTCCTAACTCAAAGCATCACAGCGTAATAAAGAGCATCTCCTGAGAGTGGTGATGATGGGAATCACCGAGACCCCAGTGTCCAGATATACTGACATGCACTCAATGAAGCCAGGTTTATCATCTGAGAGCTTGAGGGGGATGAAAGAAAGAGCCAGGTGAGACCTGTGATTGATACTAATCATCTTTGGTCTCCAACCATTAACCAGGATGGTTACTGAGACCTATTTTGGAAACCTAGGAATATAACTGATCTGATCATGTCTGGATAGTTCTAAAATCTATTCTTTTAAATATTTATTTATTTGGCCGTGTCAGGTCTTAGTTGTGGCTCACAGAATCTTCACTGCATTGGGGGAACTTTCGTTCAACATGGGTCTCAGTAGTGATGCGTGGGCTTAAGTTGCTCCACTGCACGTGGGATCTTAGTTCCCCAATCAGGTATCAAACCTGAGTCCCCTGCCTTGCAAGGTGGATTCTTAACCACTGAACCACCAGAGAAGTTCTTAAAAGTTGAATTTTTAGAGAAAAGTGGCCAAGATAAAAGTTCAACCTTTAGGAAAGGACCCATAGCCCAATGCCAAGCGGCAGGGGGAAATGTTATTCTATAAATATCACGTCTTAAAGTTCCATCCCATGGAACACTAATCCTGCAAATGACTTCATCCTTAAGAAGAGCCTGGTTTGGGAAAGGCTCTCTAATGCATTCTCTTGCCTTCTTGCAGAATTACAGTGCACATCAGCGTATCAAAGTTCTGAGCTGGCCTAGAGTAAGGCATTCTCAGTTTCTTCCTTCCACCTAGGGTTTCCCAGACTTCTTTTACAGTGGAAATTACTTTCCCGTTACCTGCCATCCAATCTCAAATAGGAAGTGGGGAAAATCTCTTTTATTGGGGGATCAAAATGTCATTTTCAGAACCTCAGTCCTGAAAAAGATCAGTCTTGGATGATGGTCCTCAGGCGTGCCTCTCTGCAAGATGACCATTTCGACCAGTCCCAGATCCACCTACATAAGTTGTCCAGGTAAAAGCAGAGAAGTACTAAAGAACCTGGTGTGCACATGACACTCTGGTCCACACAGAGCTCCCATTGTGACTATTAAGGCCCCACATCAAGATAAATAAATGTTACACTGGGATTATTTCCTCTGTTCTGCTGAATAGTCTTGAAGATAAGGAAACATTCTTCCCAACATAATGAGCCATCAAAATATACCCTTATATGAAATCCCAGGTACATCCAAGTGATCTGTGCTGCTGACAATGGGCTTTCTTCTCTCCCATTTCTTTCATTATATCCCCAACAAAGGAGCTATGCTATTACTCTTGCCCTGGCAAGAGATAGCGTTTCAGCCCTTGGAGATCTGACAATCGCATTTAATTACTTCCAGCACAAGCACCCACTTTATTAGCACAGTCAGGATCAGCAGGGGCTTCCTGTAGGTCACAGGAGAGGGGGTTAGTTGAGACTTAGGTATAAGGCTCTGTGTCCATACAGAGAGGACAGCATGCTTGTCTGTCACTCTGTCGTGTCCGACTCTGTGACCCCTCTGCACCCCACCAGGCTCTTCTGTTCATGGGATTTTTCAGGCAAGTATACTGGAGTGAGTTGCCATTTCCTTCTCCAGGGGATCTTTCTGACCCAGGGATCGAACCCATGCCTCCTGCATTGGCAAACATATTCTTTACCACTGAGCCACCTGGGAAGCCCTAGTTTCTTCCCTATACAAGGTCTAGAAATCAGAACCCAGTCCACACAAGCGCCTGCAAAAGTTGACAAATCAACAAACAAGCAGCAAAATGCGAACTGTGGTGAAATGGGCTTTCTGTGCATTGTTTACATGTTGAGAAAGTTAAAAACTCCCCAGACCTAGATGGATTGCCTACTTTTGCCCTTGACTCCATCCAGTACTCTCCCCAGTTGCTGTCCTCCAACCCAACCCAAGCCTCAACATCACTTTAAAAAACAAAACAAACCCTCAAACCTGACCTTCCCCTTGTTAAAATGGTAGCTGTCCTGAGAGCTTTCTCAGTGGTCTGGGTTGATGCAGAAGTGAAGCTTTGCATTCCATCATGACTGTTGACTCTTAACCAGCTTACAGTGGGCCCAGTCAGGAACTTGACACTTTCCTACCCCTATGGCACCTCTAGGTCGCTTTGTGCCTGCCCCACCTGTGTAGACACACCTGTATACAGAGCACACCCCAGAGCACCCTGCAGTTTTAAATACTAACTAAAAGAAGCCCTAGTTACAAACTCAGGGTTTAAGGCACTGCCTTTAAAGTCTCTGGAAATGCACAGTGTACCTCCTTCACTGTGAAGGGGCCATCACCACAGCCTCAGGTAAGCTTCCAGGGGAATCTTTTAAAGTCCATTCATCTTTGGGCCTTCAAGTTCTGTTCCAGCCATTTGGGGGCTACAGGTAAACCTATAGGACCAGTCGAAGGATGAGGAGGGGAGAGTGGGTTAAATGAAGGCATGATTTTCTTGTCATCCAACCAAAGACAGTTTGTTTTACAAAAGAAGCCTTTGCCTAGGGAAATCATTACCATTTAATTCCAATTTATTCTTTAAAATAGCTTCCGTCTACAGTCATCTATTTCTTTCCCTGTGGTAAGTTGCAGTGAGAGAAGATCTAAGAGTTCAGAGGTCTGGGTAAACATGCAAAAAAGTTCATAGAGCATCCAAATGTTGTCTGATGACCTAGTCAAGGAATTTGACCAGGGAACCTCACGAGAACTGTGTATCAGACACTCCTGGCTACAAATTCTATTTTTCCTCAATGATAACCATTCACCCACTTCATGTCAGACAGAAAATTAGAGCAAAAGGATTTCTGGCAACTCCAGAAAGCCTTTCTCCCAATAAATAGAGTGGTGGGAGAGCAAAGGATGATGGGTAGCTGGACACTGTTCCTTCAACATGGGGAGACACAGAGACAGAGGCCAAGACCTGGGTTCCAATCCTCACTAACAGGGGTTCCAGTCATGCAGGGTCCCCCATACCCTACCTCTACACTCACAGAAGTTGGAATTCCATGCCTTAGCTTATCATTGTCCTCTTAGGGGACCCACAGCTGGGAAGGGATCTTGTGTCTAAGAAGGAATGGGTAGGAAATAGATTCATTCACTCAAAAAATATAAGAATCCCTACCATTTACAAGACACTGTGTTGGATATCATGAGAGGTGTTTACAAGGTCTAAAACTCTATAGTATATGCTGCTGCTGCTAAGTCACTTCAGTTGTGTCCGACTCTGCGTGACCCCATAGACGGCAGCCCACCAGGCTCCCCCGTCCCTGGGATTCTCCAGGCAAGAACATTGGAGTGGGTTGCCATTTCCTTCTCCAATGCATGAAAGTGAAAAGTGAAAGTGAAGTCACTTAGTCGTGTCTGACTCTTCACGACCCCATGGACTGTAGCCCACCAGGCTCCTCCATCCATGGGATTTTCCAGGCAAGAGTACTGGAGTGGGGTGCCATTGCCTTCTCCAACTATATTGTATAGGGAGGGCTTAATACCAATAGGAAGCTGTGGTACTAAGCCATATACACAGGCTTTCCAAATGGCACTAGTGGTAAAGAATCCATCTGCCATTACAGGAGACATGGGTTTGATCCCTGGGTTGGGAAGATCCCCTGGAGAAGGAAATGGCAACCCACTCTAGTATCCTTGCCTGGGAAATCCCATGGATAAAGGATCAGATGCGACTGAACAACTCAGCACATGCAAGCCATATACATAAGTACTTACAGTTGCTCAATGAGGTAGGGAAAAAATAAACTTATTCTGTGAACACCTGGGTTTGGGTCCAAGGTAGTGGTGATGAGTTATGCCCACCACGTATCTTGGGCTTGGTTTCCCATAAGTAGAAATGGAGATAAAAAGGCCTTTCCCCTAGGATTTTGATGAGTATTAAATGAGGAAAGGCATGGAAAGCACCTGGCCACAGATTGATACCATTAGGTGTTTTCCTGACATTGCTATTTCACCCAATGAGCTAAGCAATGTCTCTTTGGAATCATCCACAATCTCTGAAGGGGGGAAATCTCATTTTCTTTCCTGACCCAGGTATGTCCCAAAGTAGTAGAAAGTAGTACAGATTTTGTTGTTGTTCAGTTGACCCCATGGACTGTAGCCTGCCCGGCTCCTCTGTCCATGGAATTTCCCAGGCAAGAATACTGGATTGAGCTGCCATTTCCTTCTCCAGGGAGTCTTTCTGGATCAGGGATCGAACCCACGTCTCCTGCATTGGCAGGCGGATTCTTTACCACTGAGCTACCAGGGAAGCCCAATGTAGTTTACTCATGTTTATTGAGCATTTAATGTATGCTGTGTTAAGTGCTCTTCAGATACCACCTCATTTAATCTTTATATTTATATCACAGGAAGAAGGTACTTTATAAATTCTCAATTTACAGGTGAAGCACCTAAAGATCAGAGGGGTTAAGGAATGCCCCAAATGTCTACACATTTGATCCAAACCAGGTCCTTTCTGAATCACGAGCCTGTGTTATTTGCTTCTCCAAGGCTTCAAACTCAGGACAGCAATAAGTCTCAGAACTTGTCTCCCATCAGTGGTGGGGTTGGCCTCACTTGGTGCTGACTTGGTGCTGAAAATGCCAAAAACACCGAACTACCCCTGGACCAGGACTGGGATTAGCAAAGGCATCCCTTTGCTGGGATTGGTGTTACAGTGAAAAACTGGGACTAGTTAGCAAGGAGGTACACATAAGATACCTTCCTGCGAAATGTGTGAGAATTTAGGAGAATCAGTCTGAGATGTAGTTTTTCAGAAACCATGATTCAGTGGACGTTTCATGCCAAATGCTTTGAAGAAGCCCAGTCACTAAGTGACTGCTTTAACTTTCTTCTCCTTAAACCCAGACTTTTTCATTTGAGTTTAGTCTTTTCTGCAGGCAGAGCATGTGGCTGTTTCCATTGTTTTGTTAACCGCTCAATTCTTTATAAGTCAATTCTCAGTCCACTTTTTTTTACTGTTTCTCGAAGACCTGTGATAATGACATTGGGAGTGTTTCTTTAGCCCAGTAGTGGGGAGTTGCAGGTGAGAAAATAACATGATCTCTCATCCTACTTGGGGAAAGAATTCTAAGAACTGTACCGCCATTTTCTGATACACCTGTAAATTTTTACAATTTTAGTTCTGAAACTTTCTCCTAACTCAGGGGTCAGCAAACAATGGCCCTGGGCCAAATACAATCTGCAGGCTACATTTATAAATAAAGTTTTATTGGGATACAGCCATGCCCATTTGTTTATGTGTTGTCTCTGGCTGCCTCCAAGCTACAGTGGCAGATGAATCATTATCACAGACATCAAATGGTCCACAAAGCCTAAAATATTTACTACTTGGCCTTTTCAGAAAAAAGTTGCCAATTCCTACTCTAACTTATTCTTTCCATTTCCATTGCTTGGACTTTTCCTGAGATGTAATAAGATATGTATATTTAGTCTTCATCCTAGTTCCTGACACAGAACTTCTAAAACCCTTGTCATTTCCTGAGTGAACATGTGACTACATCTTTTGTCATAATATTTGGTTCTTCACCCTCATTCCTAACGTAGAGCTCCAAAAACCTTTGTGATTTCCTGAGTGATGGGGGTGTTAGGAATATCTGACACAGAGCTCCTAAACCCCGTGGAATTTCTGAGTGATAGGAGCACCATTTGTTCTAATAAAGCAACTCTTTGTGGGATCTTTTATGGGTACTCATTGCTAGAAAGACCAAGTCATGTTTAGAAGCTTGGAATTTTCCATTCTACCTACCACTCCCCCCCCCCCACCATCCTCTAGAGAGAAGAGGGAATGGGAAATGAATTAATAGACCATACATACCCCATGAAGCCTCTATAAAAACCTCTAAAATATGGGGTTCAGAGAGCTTCTGGGTTGGTGAACACAACTGTGTGTTGGGAAGGTGGTGCACCCCAACTCCGTGGGAGCAGAAGTTCTTGTGTTGGGCCCCCTGGACCTCACCCAATGTGTCTCTTCATCGAGCTCCTCATCTGCATCCTTTGTCATGTGGTTGCTGCTGTTTAATCACTAAGTCATGTCTGATTGTTCTGTGATCCATGGACTGTAGCTCACCAGGCTCCTCAGTCCATAGGATTTTCCAGATAAGAATACTGGGGTGGGCATTAAGAAACAAAGAGAGAAGAACCAAATTAACAAAATTAGAAATGAAAAAGGAGAGATCACAACAGAAAACACTGAAATACAAAGGGTCATAAGAGACTACTACCAGCAGCTCTATGCCAATAAAATGGACAACTTGGATGAAATGGACAAATTCTTAGAAAAGTATAACTTTCCAAAACTGAACCAGGAAGAAATAGAAGATCTTAACAGACCCATCACAAGCCAGGAAATCGAAACTGTAATCAGAAATCTTCCAGCAAACAAAAGCCCAGGACCAGATGGCTTCACAGCTGAATTCTACCAAAAATTTAGAGAAGAGCTAACACCTATCTTACTCAAACTCTTCCAGAAAATTGCAGAGGAAGGTAAACTTCCAAACTCATTCTATGAGGCCACCATCACCCTAATTCCAAAACCAGACAAAGATGCCACAAAAAAAGAAAACTACAGGCCAATATCACTGATGAACATAGATGCAAAAATCCTTAACAAAATTCTAGCAAACAGAATCCAACAACATATTAAAAAAATCATACACCACGACCAAGTGGGCTTTATCCCAGGAATGCAAGGATTCTTTAATATCCACAAATCAATCAATGTAATACACCACATTAACAAATTGAAAGACAAAAACCATATGATTATCTCAATAGATGCAGAGAAAGCCTTTGACAAAATTCAACACCCATTTATGATTAAAACTCTCCAGAAAGCAGGAATAGAAGGAACATACCTCAACATAATAACAGCTATATATGACAAACCCACAGCAAGCATTACCCTCAATGGTGAAAAATTGAAAGCATTTCCCCTGAAATCAGGAACAAGACAAGGGTGCCCACTCTCACCACTACTATTCAATATAGTTTTGGAAGTTTTGGCCAACAGCATATCAGAGCAGAAAATTCAGAGCAGAAAAAGAAGTAAAAGGAATCCAGATAGGAAAAGAAGAAGTGGAACTCTCGCTGTTTGCAGATGACATGATCCGCTACATAGAAAACCATAAAGACTCTACCAGAAAATTCTAGAGCTAATCATAATGAATATAGTAAAGTTGTAGGATATAAAAATTAACACACAGAAGTCCCTTGCATTCCATAATACTAAAAAGAAAAAACAAAAAGAGAAATTAAGGAAACAATTACATTCACCATTGCAACAAAAAGAATAAAATACTTAGGAGTATATCTACCTAAAGAAACAAAAGACCTATACATAGAAAACTATAAAACACTGATGAAAGAAATCAAAGAGGACACAAACAGATGGAGAAACATACCGTGTTCATGGACTGGAAGAATCAATATTGTCAAAATGGCTATTCTACCCAAAGCAATCTATAGATTCAATGCAATCCCTATCAAGCTACCAACGGTATTTTTCACAGAACTAGAACAAATAATTTCACAATTTGTATGGAAATACAAAAAACCTAGAATGGCCAAAGTAATCTTGAGAAAGAAGAATGGAACTGGAGGAATCAACCTGCCTGACTTCAGACTCTACTGCAAAGCCACAGTCATCAAGACAGTATGGTACTGGCACAAAGACAGGAATATAGATCAATGGAACAGAATAGAAAGCCCAGAGATAAATCCACGAACCTATGGACACCTTACCTTTGACAAAGGAGGCAAGGATATACAATGGAAAAAAGAACAACCTCTTTAACAAGTGGTGCTGGGAAAACTGGTCAACCACTTGTAAAAGAATGAAACTAGAACACTTTCTAACACCATACACAAAAATAAACTCAAAAATGGATTAAAGATCTAAATGTAAGACCAGAAACTATAAAACTCCTAGAGGAGAACATAGGCAAAACACTCTCTGACATAAATCACAGCAAGATCCTCTATGACCCACCTCCCAGAAAATTGGAAATAAAAGCAAAACTAAACAAATGGGACCTAATTAAACTTAAAA
>NC_057398.1:53591878-53601955 GCF_019320065.1 Cervus canadensis | reverse complement strand
GGGATCAGGATGGGGAATACATGTAACTCCATGGCTGATTCATGTCAATGTATGACAAAACCCACTGCAATGTTGTGAAGTAATTAGCCTCCAACTAATAAAAATAAATGGAAAAAAAAAAAGAATACTGGAGTGGGTTGCCATCTCTTTCTCCAGGGGATCTTCCTCACCCAGGGATTGAACCCACATCTCCTGCATTGCAGGCGGACTCTTTACCACTCAGCCACTCAGGGAAATCCATCCTTTATCACACCCCTTGTAATAAACCAGGAAACACATGTAAATGTTTCCCTGAGATTTTTGAGTCATTCTAGGAAATTATCAGACCCAAGGTGGAGGGTTATGGGAAATCATGACCTTGCAGCCAAGTCAGACAGAAGTGCAAGTAGCCTAGGGACCCATTACGTGTGACTGCCATGTGAAATGATGCCAGTATTGTGAGTCTGAGCCTTGAAACCTGTGGAATCGGGTGTGAAACTGGTAGTTAGTGTCAAAGTTGCATTAAATTAAGGGACACGTAGTTGGTGTCCATGGACAAGGCAGTGGCACCCCACTCTAGTACTGTTGCCTAGAGAATCCCATCGATGGAGGATCCTGGTAGGCTGCAGTCCATGGGGTCGCTAAGAGTCGGACACGACTGAGTGACTTCACTTTCACTTTTCACTTTCATGCATTGGAGAAGGAAATGGCAACCCACTCCAGTGTTCTTGCCTGGAGAATCCCAGGGACGGGGGAGCCGGGGCTGCCATCAGGGTCCGCACAGAGTTTTGGACACGGACCTGAAGTGACTTAGCAGCAGCAGTAGCAGTTGGTGTCCATAGGGTAGGAAAAGGTATTGGTGTAGGGTAGGTGTGGGTGTTGATATCTGTGCTCTCTGATCACATTCATTGGCTCAATGTCCCCAGCAGAGAAGGGCAAGGGAAAAAGAGGGAGAAATAAGAAAGGAACAGAGCAATCATGGAGGAGAAATTATAATAAAAACTAAGGAATGAGATCAAGCGAGCAGAGTTGGTAGAAAATGGTCCCCTGCATTCGTCTTAGTTGTTCTATCCTTAAACAGGTTCTCTCAGCTCCAAAGTTAGGGTCAGTTCTCCTATTGGTCAAGCAGGCATTTTCTGACCTATCCCTTCTCTGCTGTGTCTCTTTTCTTCCTCACCCCCACTTCCACCCTTCCTGCTCAACCCCCCTTAACTTCCTTTTTTTATTAATTGGAGCAAAATGGCTTTACAGTGTTGTGTTGGTTTCTGCCTTTGAACAAGAATGTGAATCCGAATGTGAATCCATCATAATTATATGTATGCATATATATATATATATATCCCCTCCCTCCCCAGCCTGCCTCCCTCCCCCTACTGTTTCACCCCTCTAGGTCATCACGGAGCACCAGGCTGGGCTCCCTGTGCAACAGCAGCTTCCCACGAGCTATCTATTTTACACATGGTAGTGTATACATGTCAATGCTACTTTCTCAATTCTATCCTCTTCCTTTTTTCTCTTTGTTGCCCCATTTTCTATGCCTCCTTCCCAGTATTAACCCACAAAGGATCTTGCACCTCAAGGAAGTAACTCAGTGAGAAGAGGCTGCTTTCAACTACAGGTCACCATGGAACCAGTGCCTGAGAGCCCCAGACTGGATACGGACTCTATGCTGCATCTGGGAAAAGCAACTGAGCTTTCTTTGGGGAAGACTGTATACACACATACACACACTCATGCCCAGCAGCATGAAATGACATGTGGAAATGTGGAAATGAAATAAAGCATGCCCATCAGCTCAAACCCTTTCTTTTGACTGCACACATCAGGCTCTGGGCTGCTGGCTCAAGGGAACAATGTCAGGGTACAGGGCATTTAACATGATTCCTCTGCGGGGAGTTCCAAACTATCATAATCAAATTCAGAGAAGTCTGATGTCATGCTAGTGGCAGTGGAATAACCCATATGCTGTGGGCTAACCATGTTACATCAATTTTCATTGCATGTAATTACATTTGTGGAGACAGAAGGGGAAGACTTGATGAGGCCCCATCAGTAATAACAGCCTAGAGAAGGGACTTTTGCTGGAGTTAATGGGTGCCCTTGAATGGATGATGCAAACACACACTCTACAAAATGAATCAGTTGCCAGCCATTGGTTCATTCTCACTGATGTTTGAAATTATCCATCCACTTACCTCCTTTCCATTTTCCTGCTAGTGTCTCGGTTCAGTTCCAGTTGCCTCAATCCTAGACTGTTTTCATAGTCTTCCAAATAATTTCCAGTCCTCTTGGGACTTTCCGTTCCTACCCTGTCTGTCTGTTTTATATATATATATATTATATATATAATATATATATGTATATATAAAATATATAATATATATAATTATATGTAACTATTGAGTTGAGTTATATATATGTTATATATATTATATATACTGAGTTGCTCAGTCATGTCTGACTCCTTTGTGACCCCATGTACTGTAGCCCGCCAGGTTCCTCTGTCCATGGTATTTTCCAGGCAAAAATACTGGAGTGGGTTATCATTTCCTCTTCCAGGGGATATTCCCGACCCTGGGACTGAACCCTCGTTTCTTGCATTGGCAGGTGGATTCTTTACCACTGAGCTACCTGGGAAGCCCCCAGATCGAATCTTGTCCTTTAAAGGCAGATTGTCATAAAGAAAAATCTCATCATATCATTATATAATCCCTTTACTCAACTACAGAAAATGACTCATTCTGCTCCTGCTAGCACTCAAAGCTCTCAGTACCCTGCCCTGAGTCCATCCTTCCAGATGCATTCCCCACTGCTTTCAAAGGTAAATCTTATATTCTGCCCATAAAGGCCCCCTAATTATTCCCTGAACACATCTCATGTTGAATTATGATTATGACTTTAAAAAAAATCCAGCTACAGTTCTAATATGCCTGCCTACTTAATCTTCTGTATCCATGCTTCTATTACCTTATCTCTGAAGTCTCTCTCTTATTATTACCTCAAAAAATGATGTCACCCTCTTCTGAATCCCTAGGACACTCAGCTGGGACTGATCCTTGTAAGTAAGGCCAAAAACTGTGTACATGTTGGTCTATACTTCCAAACTAACAGCTCCTTGAAGACAGGGTTGGTTTATATTTTATTCACCTTTTGTCTCCCACAGTCTTTTGCATGGAGTAAAAACTGAATAAATAAACCATTTTTATATACTGAACAAGTAAATACAAATGTCTATGGAGTTCGTATAATAAACTGGATGACAAAGAAATAAAACTCTACAAAGAAAACATAAATTACATATATGACCCAAATCTAACTGTTTGGAGAATAAAACAGCAGGAAGTTGTTAGAAGCTTATGAATGGAGCCAAAGAGGTAAAAAGACAATGTTGGTTCCATATATATGTGTTAATATACAATATTTGTTTTTCTCTTTCTGACTTACTTCACTCTGTGTGATATTCTTTAGATCTACCCAGTTCAGTTCAGTTGCTCAGTCGTGTCCAACTCTTTGAGACCCCATGGACTGCAGCATGCCAGACCTCCCTCTCCATCACCAACTCCCGGAGTTTACTAAAGCTCATGTCTGTTGAGTTGGTGATGCCATCCAACCATCTCATCCTCTGTCATCCCCTTCTCCTCCCACCTTCATTTCAAATGACTCAGCTCTTCGCATGAGGTGGCCAAAGTATTGGAGTTTCAGCTTCAGCATGAGTCTTTCCCATGAATATTCAGGACTGATTTCCTTTAGGATGGACTGGTGTGATCTCCTTGCAGTCCAAGAGACTCTCAAGACTCTTCTCCAACACCACAGTTCAAAAGCATCAATTCCTCAGAGCTCAGTTTTCTTTTTAGTCCAACTGTCACATCCATACATGACTATTGGAAAAACCATAACTTTGACTAGATAGACCTTTGTTGGCAAAGTAATGTCTCTGCTTTTTAATATGCTGTCTAGGTTGATCATAACTTTCCTTCCAAGGAGTAAGTGTCTTTGAATTTCATGGCTGCAGTCACCATCTGCAGTAATTTTGCAGCCCAGAAAAATAAAATCAGCTACTGTTTCCATTGTTTCCCCATCTATTTCCCATGAAGTGATGGGACCCAATGCCATGATCTTAGTTTTCTGAATGTTAAGCTTTAAGTCAACTTTTTCACTCTCCTCTTTCACTTTCATCAAGAGGCTCTTTGGTTCTTCTTCACTTTCTGCCATAAGGGTGGTGTCATCTGCATATCTGAGGTTATTGATATTTCTCCCAGCAATCTTGATTCCAGCTTGTGCTTCCTCCAGCCCAGCATTTCTCATGATGTCCTCTGCATATAAGTTAAATAAGCAGGGTGACAATATACAGCCTTGACATACTTCTTTTCCTATTTGGAACAAGTCTGTTGTTCCACGTCCACTTCTAACTGTTGCTTCCTGACCTGCATATAGGTTTCTCAAGAGACAGGTTAGGTGGTCTGGTATTCCCATCTCTTTCAGAATTTTCCACAGTTTATTGTGATCTACACAGTCAAAGGCTTTGGCATAGTCAATAAAACAGAAATAGATGTTCTCTGGAACTCTCTTGCTTTACCCACACCTAGATCTACCCACATCTCTACAAATGAGCCAATTTCATCCCTTTTTATGACTGATTGATATTCCATTGTGTATATCTACCACATCTTCTTTATCCATTCCTCTGTTGATGGACATTTAAGAATCTAGATATTGCAAAGCAGAAATAGAGACACAGATGTAGAGAACAAATATATGGATACCAATGTGGAAGAGGGAGTGAGAGCAATTGGTGTATTGGGGTTGACACATATACAGTATTGAAACTATATGTAAAATAGATAACTCATCCATCCTAAAGGAGATCAGTCCTGGGTGTTCATTGGAGGGACTGATGTTTGAAGCTGAAACTCTAATACTTTGGCCACCTCATGCAAATAGCTGACTCATTTGAAAAGACCCCGATGCTGGGAGGGATTGAGGGCAGGAGGAGAAGGGGATGACAGAGGATGAGATGGTTGGATGTCATTGCCGACTCAATGTACATGGGTTTGGGTGCACTCTGGGAGTTGGCGATGGACAGGGAGGCCTGGTGTGCTGTGGTCCATGGGATCTCAAAGAGTCGGAGAAAACTGGGCAACTGAACTGAACTGAACTGAATGAGAATAATTCATACAGCACAGGGAACTCTACTTAATGCCCTGAGGCGACCTGAATAGGAAGGAAGTCCAAAAGGGAGAGGATGTATGTATCTGTGTGGCTGATTCATTTTGTTGTACGGTAGAAACTAACACAGCGTTGTAAAGCTACTATAATCCAATAAAAATTAATTTTTAAAAAGACAATGTTTGAGAATGCTTTGAGACCAAAGGGAGATTTGGATTATGTCAGAATGGAAACGAAATGAACCTATTCTGTGCTGAATGCTGTGCCCTCACTTTCCTGGGCAACACTTCATTCACTTCTTATACCCACCTAATACAACACACAGAACATGTGCCTAAGGTGACCCAGCTTTAAAGGGGCAGAGTCAGGACTCAGTTCAGGCCTCCCAGTCTCCCGAGCCCACATTGTTTCCATGCCTTTCTGTTCCCTGTGCAGGTGCGTGGGTGGGGCAGGGCAGGACTGCAGCTGGGTGGAAGCTGATGGGGTAACACAGTGGTGAGTAGGAGAGTTGTGAGGCAGAGGGAACAAGCAAGGGGAGCAGAGGAAGCAATGGGGAGGGGGTGGATTAGCCGGGAAGTCCTGGGATGAAGGGGAAGGGCTGCTGATTGCAGTCCAGGAAGGCTGAGGGGGACATGGGGCAACAGTGTCTCACTCAGAATGGAGGGTACTCTCTTTAGAGCTGAAGGCTATGAAAGAACCAGGATTGAAAGGGAAGGACTATGATGAACCCAGAAAAGTCTTGAATTGTGGGATGCTGCGCTCTGCAAAAGAGGAGGGATGTAGGTAGAGGCCCTAGACAAGAAAGTCATCCTCAAAGAGGCTTGCCCATCCAGTGGGCAGAGTTGGCTGTGCGTGTCATGTGTGTTTAGGGGGGGAGGGGGTGTTGGGAGGGTGTGTTCCAAAAGAAGGCCTTTGATTTACTGCTGCCCCAGTGGGAGTTATTTACGGTTATCAATCTCACAGCTGGTAGGAAGGAAGCCAAGAATCATTGTGCAATTGGGGAATTCTCTTTTGTTCAAAGTGCCCATTTGACTGAGCTAGATATTGAATTAATCTAGTCAAGAAACCACTTAAAACAACTTAAGTTGTTTTAAACAAATAGATTTAGGGCCTACTTATTACATTTTTTAAGTCTTTATTTCATTTTTTTGGTCTTTTCTTTAAGTGTAGTTGATTTACAATGCTGTGTTAGTTTCAGGTGCATAGCAAAGATTTCTAGCTGTATACAAATCTATTCTTTTTCAGATTCTTTTCCCTTATAGGTTATTACAAGATGTTAAATACAGTTCTCTATTCTATATAGTAGATCCTTGTTTGGATTATCAATTTTATATATAGTAGTGTATATCTGTTCATCTCAAGCTGCTAACTTATCCCATAGCACTATCAATTTAGCAAGTAAATAAATAATGTATCTGGCATTAGAAAATGCAGGCTTTATCACTTCAACTATTACTATGACTGCTACTAACTACGAGTACATATTATTATCACCATGATTGCTATATTTCATTGTATGACTCTAGCAGGTAACATTTGTTGGAGAGCTTCTATTTGAAAGGCATCCATCTGGGAGCTATACATCCTTACCTGTTAATACTCATTAAAACTTTGCCAATAAGTAGTATCATTAGCCTTGTTATGACTGGTCTCCAAATCTTCTTATTAATGACAGATTCTTTTGTAGATTGTGCCTGGGAAAGAAGCCTTGTCAGCCCAAAGGGGCCTCCAGGGACAGTACATGCCCTTCCTGAATCATGTATTATTTTAGTATCTGAAATTCCAACCCCTGGCCTTGTATGTGGAAGACCTTCATCTTAAGGGGGATGCTAAAGTTGGCATTTGTTAGGGACCAGGGTATCCCAGGTGGTGCTAGTGGTAAAGAATCCATCTGCGGATGCAGGAGATATAAGAGATGCAGAGATCAATCCCTGGGAAGATCCCCTGGAGGAGGGCATAGCAATCCACCCCAGTATTCTTGCTTGGAGAATCCCATGGACAGGGGAGCCTGGCAGGCTACAGTCCATAGGGTCATACAGAGTCAGACACAACTGAAGTGACTTAGCATCCAGGCCATAGGGGATCCTCTTCTCATCTATTCAATCAATACCACCTCACCAACTCTGCCAGAAGGAAGAAATTAATCCTCACCAGACTGAAGAGTCAGCATAAATGACTCTTTATTTTTAATTAAATCACCAGTGACTTTTGATTCATACCAGAGACAAGTGCTTAGATTACACATGAAAACTACTTGGGTCCAGACTGTGTCCTCCTAGAAAGATGTTAATGTAGTTACAATGACCTTGGAGCTATATTCCAGGAAACATTTACATTATTCAATAGAAAATAAAAATACATAAGAGTTTTTAGTCAGAGGTGTTGTCATGAACTCTTTGTGGGTTCAGAAGCTGCTCAGAAACCAGCCTTCCTTTTCCCCACTATGTCTCGTGTCAGAGGCTAGTTTTACCTTAAAGATCAAAATGTTGTTATTTAATTAGCCCTTGCCATCTTTTATGTAAGATGCTGTCTTATCAGGACTATTCTCATTGCTATAGAAGTTAAGAAAATAGGAGAATGGTGCTTTAGAATAAAATAACACTAATTATATTTTGAAAAGTGAAAGTGAAGTCGCTCAGTCGTGTACAACTCTTTGCAACTCCAAGGACTGTAGCTCACTAGGTTCCTCCATCTATGGAATTTTCCAGGCAAGAGTACTGGAGTGGGTTGCCATTTCCTTCTCCAGAGGATCTTTCTGGCCCAGGGATTGAACCTGGGTCTCCCGCATTGCAGGCAGATGCTTTATTATCTGAGCCACCAGGGAAGCCCGAATAGTACTTTGCATTTCATGAAAAAAATCTCAAGTCATTTTTTGCCTTGTCAAGATTTTGTTAGCGCATCCAACCTATCCTCCAGTTGCTGTTGCTCCCATGGCTAGCCCCATCTTCTCTGGTCACAGACTATGTCAGTTGCATACTCTCTTCTCCTAATGGTTGTGCCCTGGTTTTACATGTATGGCTTTACTGCTGTGTTCTGATAGAATCAGATAAGACAGTTATATACATGTATACAAATGTATATACATATGTATGAACATATAAATACATACATACATATGCATAATCAGGAAATCATTCCCACTATCTACCATTGTTGGGACCTATTATTATAGGAATAGGATCCTTGAATGAACTATAAAGAAATGTAAGCATCCTAATGAGGAAATTGTATTCCTGTGTACATGATACATATGCCTTGTTGTTGCCAGAGTCTATCATCTTGTCACATTGCTAGCATTAAATAAATGGCTGTTTATAGTGAATGAAAGGGAATAGGAAAGGGAGGAGGGAAGAAGCGCAATGTGATCCTTAATGAACATTTTCAGTACTCAATATATTTTACTTTCAACATTGATGGTGCTCTGATCACATTAAAGAACCTCTACCACTTTCAAACAGTTCAAATCTGTGGTTACAGCTCACTAAGACTACACTAATGGATAAAAAGCTAGAAGGTGCACTAATTTAGCTCTTTGTTCATGAATTCTCTCAATCATTGGTTGGCCCAAATATCATTTCAACAGTGAGCTATTTTAATATTTTTCCCCAATTCAATCCAGTTTTACAAAGCTAAAAGTATGATTGCATTTCACCACAAAAGTAAGTTACATGGAAAGCATTTAAGTAGAAACTTTAGTTAAATTCAATTATTTGGCCAGAATAAGACAAAGCCAAATTTCAATTTGATTTTTAAAAGCAAAGTGAGATATACATATACAGAGATAATGTTGACCCGCTGCATATGCTGAAAAACCTCCTGCTTACTGAAGCTGGCAGTGAAGTACGTTACATAATGATAAAGAATATCATTCAGCAAGAGGAAACAATTTTAAATATATATGCATCAAACATAGGAGCATCTCAATACATAAACACAGTATTTACAAACATAAAGAGAGAAATTAGTAGTAATACAATATTAGTTTCAAATATCCTTGTATCAATGAACAGATCATGCAGACAGAAAATCAATAAGAAAACACTGGCCTTAATCGACACATTAGACTAGATAAAATTAATAGGTACACAAAGAGCATTTCAACTCAAAACTGAAGAATAAACATTCTCTTCATTAAAAAAAAAAAATCTCAGGATAGATTATATACTAGGCCACAAAAGAAGTCTCAGTAAATTTAAGAAGATAGAAATTATATAATTTCTTTTACCTCCACAATGGTGAGAGACTAGAAAGTAACTGCAACAAAAAACTGAAAAACACAAATATTCAGATCTAAGCAAACATGCTACCATACAACCAATGTGCCACTGGGCGGGGGGGGGAACAGAGAGAATAAAATGACACCTGTAGATAAATGAAAATAAAAACAAAATGATCCAAAATCTATGTCACATAGTAAAAGCGGTTCTGAGAGGGAGTTTAAAGTGATACAAGTCTGTCTCACAAAACAAAAAATATCTCAAACAATCTAACCTTATACCTAAAGAAACTAGGAAAAAGAAGAACAAACAAAACCGAAAGTTAGAAGAAGATAAGTGATAAAGATATAAAAATAAATGAAACAGAGACTTAAAAATAATACGCTAATAAAATGAAGAGCTGATTCTTTGAAAAAATAAAATTGATAAGTCTTTTAGCCAGATTTAACAAGAAAAAAAAAGAGGATCCAAATAAATAAAATCTGAAATAAAAGAGGAGTTACAATTGACACCAGAGAAATATAGAAGATATGAAAGATCATTACAAAAAATTATACACCAATAAAATGGACAGCCTAGAAGAAATGGATAAATTCCTAGATGTGTATAATTTTCCAAGACTGGGTCAGGGTGACATAGAAAATATGAACCAATTATTACCAGTAATGCAGTTGAATTGATAAATTTAACAATTACCAACAAAATTCCAGGACCA